>NW_021629971.1:734794-1036738 GCF_900700375.1 Denticeps clupeoides
TTAAGAAGTGTGTGGGGTGATAATGGTTGATTGGGGATGTCAGGAGATCAAAAGAAGAACAACTTTGAGAACCAAGGTGACCTTCCTTCTCTGTGTCCTGCAGCGAGGGCATCGAAACCGGCATTTGGAGGGGAGCTACTCAAAGGCAAATTCAGAGGGTGTGAGGGGTCTTTAATGACCCTAAGTTAGTCAGTCCAATAATACAGCGCTCTTTATCCGATTTGCGTGCTGCGTGCTGGTGAATGGAACCAGCACATGATGAGAATGATATGACACTCTCTATGAAGGAGTAGTAAAAAGTCTGTAAAATATATTTCCTGATTCTAGAGGATTTGATCTGCCTAAGGAGGTTTTGCTGTTGATGACACTTTCTGAGAAACCCCTCTGTATTGCAGGAGAACTTCAGCAGGGGGTCGAGGATGGTGCCCAGGTATTTACAGTACAGGCCAAAAGTTTGGACACACCTTCTCATTCAATGTACTTTCTTTATTTTCATGACCATTTACATTGGTAGATTCTCACTGAAGGCATCAAAACTATGAATGAACATATGTGGAGTTATGTACTACAATGAAAACATGTTTTACATTGTAGTTTCTTCAAAATAGCCACCCTTTGCTCTGATTACTGCTTTGCACAGTCTTGGCATTCTCTCGATGAGCTTCAAGAGGTCGTCACCTGAAATGGTTTTCCAACAGTCTTGAAGGAGTTCCCAGAGGTGTTTAGCACTTGTTGGCCCCTTTGCCTTCACTCTACGGTCCTGCTCACACCAAACCATCTCGACTGGGTTCAGGTCCTGTGACTGTGGATGCCAGGTCTCCACTTTTTGTTGAGTACATAACTCATGAACACATGTGTTCATTCATAGTTTTGATGCCTTCAGTGAGAATCTACCAATGTAAATGAGAGAGTTTTGTTAAGCAGTACTCTCTGTGATCTGTTGATCAGAAAGTCCAATATCCACAGGATTGTCTGGTGTCCAGATGAAAGTTGGAGGAAAGTTTATGAGCCAGGATGTGGGGTTGCAGGGTGTTGAAAGCTGAGGACAAGTCAGCAAATAAGAGTCTTAGTGAAGAAATACATTTATGTATACAAAGAAATGAGATCATCGTTAGTCATGTAGTTTTTCAGATATAAATGTAGTTGTAACATATTAATTTCTGGTTATTTGTATAGATGCACAAATCAATACTCACTAGAGCTTAATACTTGCAATTTCATTGTCCACTTTGTCCACCAACACTATTTGAACCTGCACCACTAAAAATTGAAGATTATTGTTAGGTTTATCTGTCAGTATAACATTTAAAAACAAAGAGAAGAAAGACACAAAGCATTTGAGTCCGTTTTACTTGCAAGGAGAGCGAATGGAAGTCACGCCTTACAACAGGCTTCCAAAAGCTCTGGCGTCCTTCATCGCATCTCCTTCTTTTATTTGGTAGGTTCATTAGGGTTCACATAAATTCACACCATATTAGTTAATAATTGTGTATTACACGTAGTCTTATGCATTGATCTTTGGTCGAGTCATGTGACATGGTGACATGTTCATCTTCGTCTGTAGATTCTTCAGGTGATTGGACTCTGGTTCATCATAGTCTGCTTGTTGTTGTCCTCAGGTCGCGGGTCATGCAGTCCTGCAAACTTAAAACCTTGCTTTGAGGTTTGTTAATGATTAAGAGTTGTCAGTAATATTCCAAGGATTAATACATATTCGTGCTTAAAGGATATGAATAAAAGAAGTAATTACATGATAACATATATACATTTTTCCAAACATTTCCCTCCTGTTTATCATGTTATTTACTCTTTTGTTAGCTTCCCTAATAATCTCTTCCTTTAGGATTTTCAACTATTAGTTCATACAATGAGAAATACATTACAACACAACAAGGTCAGTCGTCTTTTTCTTGTAGAGGACTTTCTTGAAAAAGTTGAGTTAGCTTGAAGTCACTAAATCATAGCTCCCGTAAAATTCTTCATTTTCCCAAAAAGTGGGTACGCCTGTGTAGGCTCAACATCCCTTGGTGATAAGGCGGTAGTGATGAGACGGTTCACACAAGATTTCATCCAGGAATCCCACATGGTCGTTTCCACTCCCGAATGCCTCCTTCATCTTCCGGTTGAGGGTGCGTAGGCCGTCAATGGCCATTGTCAGACTGCCTCCTGCAGCTGTGTTGTTTGGTATGAAAGAACAACATTGCTCTCCAAACATTCCATTTTTTTCCCGCTAGGAGCATATCAAGTGCAATCCTGTTCTGAAAAGTCATGAGGGAGGTAGTAGATAATTGCTCATGCACGGCCTCAAAACCGTCGTGTGTCCAATACCTAATTTCTGTACATTGTAATGGATGTAATTGATTCTGTCCACGTTCTTGTTAATCGTACACCACCAACACAAGGTTGATTCAAATCCTGCTGCTACTTGATTTGCCAACTTATATTCATCAGGAACCCCCCTGGGAACCCCAATTGCGTCTATGTACGTTGGGTCAGTTAACTTCTCCCAGGGTGCAAGTGATTGGCACAGTGTTCTGTGCCAATCTGCAGGTACCAAGCTATCCAATTTTGTTAAAAGGTCACTTATAGTGGTTGGAAATATTGAGACAGGTAGTAAAAGGGTTACTAATGCACACAGTCCTTTGGTGTCTGAGGGCAATCGATCGTATAACTTATTTTCCCCACACCACCACCATATGTTCGCTTCGAGATTGTGGGGTAAAGATAGGCCCAACAGGTATTATTGTAAGACACCAATCTCTTGGTGTCCCGTTCCCCGAGTAGTTCCTTTTTCTTCCGTTATATAATACATGTAAAATTTCCTTGTGCTACTTTACTGGAGAAAACAGGTTTCCAACTTTTCTGGTCCTGTTAGAGGATATGTTAAATCCCACTTTTTGCAAACCGATTGTCTGGATATGTTTTGTTCATTACTTCTACACACACATTCATCCGTTATAAACTGCGGGTTATTACTTGTAATAATGGTCCGTGGTCCCAAGCAAACTACAACAGTCTTGTTGAGTGGCATTAGCTGCTTGCTTCTGCTAGGAGAAGCCAATTATTGTATTTACCATTATTCCTGTTGTTACTCTGAACCACTCATCAGAAGGTTTGACTTTCATCCAATACTCTAACTAGTATAACCTTTGTCACTTAAATTTTTGGATTGTTTCAAGTTTTATTTTGATTTAGGTTCTAGTAGTTGACATATTTGAAATGGAAAAATAAGGTGGATTAGTAGTATAAGGCCATAAAAGAAATACCCAACATTTTTCTCCTCTCTCTTGTTGATCGGTATGGTACATTTCAGGGGTGTTTGGGTGGCCACAAGTCCAATTTGGTAGATTGATGTATATTTTCAAAATGCAAGACCTTGAGTGGAGGGATTGGTCATCACAAAAGAGATTATTTGTCTATGGTGTATCGCAGCAGGGTTAGTAGTCCACGTTTTCCAATCAAAAACCCACTGGGTCCGCTACCAAAGAGTCCCACTTAATTTATTAGTTATATACCATGGAATATGGTAGATAATTGCTCGCTTTGTGTCCCTTATGGTTAAGGACAGTAATTGGTATTGTGGCCACCGAAACAGTATTAGCTCTTACACACACTGTTGGTATAGTACGAAGGTGTAATGCTTCTATCCCGTTGCCAGTATCATTGCATCGGTCGGAGTCAAATATGTGTCTGGACGTTCCTTTTGGTGCAGCTCTCGCCCTCCTGGGTATAGCCCCCTGTTGTTTCTCTATACCTCTTTCTTCCCTTCCACATTACCACCCATACTGTTGCTATGAACATTACACAAAGTATTATCAAGCCCGTTCTTTGACATGGTTTATAGCCCTTATAATTCATTTCTGCCAACCTTTTCCCCTTGCCTCTTCTAGGATTGGTGTCTGTAAAGTGTTCTTCACTGACTTTCGGGTCTACCCAGATTCTATACGTCTGAGTCCACCCTATTATCAGACTTTTGCTCACCTTTCCCGTCGGCAGGGTTTGCAGAAATGACCTTTTTACAATGTGACTGATGTAATCCAAGTACCCCTCTCTGTTATTTTAACAGCCGTCGGTGTCGTCAGGATCACTTGGTAGGGCCCTTCCCGCTTCGGTGAGTGCAATGCTTCCGTTTTATGCTCTTTACTAGCACCCAGTCTCCGGGCTCCACCTGTAGGGGTTCCTGCTGAGAAATAGGGAGTTTGTCATCCAGGAGTACTTTGTTTCTGTGTTTCTAACATTTTTCTCATGTAGTCCGCTAGTGTCATGTCTTCCTCAGTTTCCCATTGGTTTTGAAAGTAACGGTAATCTATATGGTCTTCCAAACAGGGTTTCATAAGGGGTTAAACCAGTTTGGTAGCTAGTAATATTGATGTATAGTTTTACTAACTCTAAACATTGTGTCCATGGTCGATGTGTTTCTCCTTCCATACACTTTTTTAGTCTATTTTTTATAGTTCCATTCATTCGTTCCACTAATCCTGCACTCTGTGGATGATAACTACAGTGATTTTTTCAAATTGAATGTGAAACATTTTTTCCTATATTAGTTACCATCTGATTTACAAAATGAGTCCCGTTATCGCTGTATATTTTTTCAGGTATTCCATAGCGTGGAATAATATCTTTACATAAGGCTTTTGCTACTGTCAATGCATCTGGATGTTGGTTGGAAATAGTTCTATCCATTTAGAGAATGCATCTATAATGACTAAACAGTATTCCTTTCCTTCACTTTTACTGAGTTGGATAAAATCCATGTGTATTGTTTGGAATGGGTATTGTGGTTTTGGAAACTGCCCACGTTTTGGTCTTAAATTACCTTGGCTGTTATGTTTAGCACAGATCAAACATGCTCTACAAAAGTTTTTTGAATATAGGTTAAACCCATATGTGGTGAAATTTTTTTGTACCAGTCCTACCATCCCTCCTGTTGAGACATGTGATTTCCAACCCATTTATACATATTCTTTGGTAGGATTGGTTTCCCCCCGGGGTCACACATAAATTTTGTTTTGTTGTGTAGCCCCATGCTTATCCATGTGCTATCTCATGTGGTGGTGCTTTGTTGTTTGCATGTCAATGAGAAATGTCAGAAGTTAATCAATTGGTCTTGGTCTGTAAACAAAAACTTGTAATACTTTGTTCAGCAAGCTTGTTTCGCTATGCGGTCAGCGAGGCCTGAGTGAAATTGGGTCTTTGGAATTTGTGTGTGCTGCACATTTACATACGAGCTAATGTGCAGGTAGATTGACAGCTTTAAAACAATTCTTTTAGTAATTGAGCGTGAGTCACTGGTTTCCCAGTAGATGTGACCATTCCTCGGTTATGCCAATACTGAGCAAATGTGTGACTGTAGCAATGCATATTGACTGTCATATAAATGGTGACATCTTTCCCTTTCAATTAATTTACATGCCTCAGTCAGAGCGACAATCTCGGCAGCTTGTGCTGAAAAAGTTGATGGCAAGTGTCCAGCTTTAAGTACGGTGTCTATTGTTACTACAGCATAACCCGTTAGTGTTTTAACCCAATCATTTTTTCCTTGAAGAGCCATCAACGACACACTACCCTCTCCCTGAGACAAAGGTTGGTCGCTTAAATCTAACCTAGATTTAGCTGTGTGTTCTGCTAGTGCTTGGCAGTCGTGTTGCTCTCCATCATCAGGTAAGGGTAGCAATGTGGCTGGGTTCAATGTGGTTGCATCGTTCGATGGTGAGGTGTGGCTGTTGACAGCAGCGTGGCCATGCAGGAGAGGTGCCTTGCAGGTGATAAAAAGATCATGTTAGTTTGCAGTAGTAAAGCCGCTACTGCGTGTGGGACCTTAAGGGTCAATGGGTGGAATAGAAACTATTCTGGCACTCACTTCTACTGCCATTGACGCTGCTATCACCGTTCTCACACAATGTGGTAATGCGCAAGCTAACATTATCTAATTTGGAAGAAAAATAAGCTATTGGTCTCAATTTATCTCCATGTTGTTGACTTAAACAGAAGTCATGTATTTGTCTTTGCAGTCCCACCATCTGTACAAAACGGTTTTACTATAATTTGGCAAGGCTAAAGCTAAACTGGAGGTCAGTGCTTGTTTAATATCACAAAAAGCTTTCTCTGCATCTGACGTCCAGTTCAGTGGTGATGTCATTTTTAGGTCTTCAGAGTAAATTAAAGCTGTGAGTGGGGAAGTAATTCCGCGTAGTTTGGAACCCAACTTCTACAATAATTGGTCAAGCCTAAGAATGACATCATCTGTTTCTTAGTAATTGGTTTTGGCGCCTGTAGGACTGCTGTTTTCCGTTCTTCTAGAATAGTTCTGCCACCTGCACTAAGGTGGTGGCCTAGATATTTGACCTGTGGTTTCCATAATTGTAGTTTGTTTTTACTGACTTTGTGCCCCTCCTGAGCTAGGTGTTTAAAAAGGGCCACAGTGTCTTCTTTGCATACTTCTAGACTCGGAGAAGCCACTAATATATCGTCAACATAGAGTAGTATTTGACTTCCCCCAGGTGGTTGAAATTTGGACATGCTGGCATGCATGGCTTGTGAATATATAGTAGGGCTTTCGCAGTAGCCCTGGGGTAGTCTAGTATAGGTGTATCGTTTCCCCCTGAATGTGAAAGCAAACCAAAATTGGCTGTCTTTGTCAATGGGAATGGAGAAAAAGGCATTACTAATGTCAACCACAGTAAATATTTGTGCATCTGATCTTAAAGAATTCAGCAATTGTGTGTGGGGTCAGGAAAACATGGAGCCTGTTGTGTTACTGCAGCATTTACTTGCCTGCAGATCCCTGTACCATCCTCCATCCCGTTGAAGGAGCTTGCTTTTTCACTGGGAATATGGTGTGTTGCAGGGGGAATCGTCACATTCTATAATAACCCCTGCTCGTTGTAAATAGTGTATTACTGGTGTTATGCCTTCTAGTGGCATCAGGTGCATAAGTGGATATTGTCGTATACAGGGTCGATATTCTGTTTTGGGTCTGATTTGTACTGGCAATATTCCTTTTATCAGTCCAACATCAGACGGTCCTTGTGACCACAATGATTGAGGTACTTGAGCTAGTTGTGATTCATCTTCTTCAGTTAGTAGAAGATGTCACTGGTGTCCGGAGTCTATATGTACTCCAGCCTTTGGTCCTGTATTGTCCAATACAGCCATTTCCTGGTCAAGCCTGTGGTGAGCGCTATGTTCCAATTGGTCGCCCATGTCTGTCCAATCCGTTGCACTGTCACCTTCTTGAACTATGTTACCCAACGACTTCCAACCCCTCTCCTTGTTTTATACAATGAGATGTGAGTGGGTACCATCCCCGGAGCATGGCTCTGAGTGGGGTGGGTAAGGTGACCTCTGCCACCACGTTACCTTGCCCGTCCGAGTAAACGCAAGAAATTGTTATGGTTGTTGGGGTGAGTTTGTGACAGTTTCTTTTCATATGTTGGATCAGGCCCAGGAGTGTTTTTGTACCACATGGTGACGTGTAGTTTCATCAGAGGGCATGGGTTCCACATCTGTCATGATTGGTTGACAGTGTCCCACTTGTCCTCCTACCTTTAGCAATTCAGTTCCCACCTTATGAGGTTCTTGGTCAGATATGTCGAGTGTGTAGTAAAAATTTGGAACGCGTCTTCCTTCTAGGGGGGAAAAGGTCACCTCGTTGTAGCTCGGCTCTGCGTTTGATGACCAGTCTCCCCTCAGGAGTGGAGACGAGCGCCAAACCTAGATTGAGTAAGCCATCTCTTCCCAATAAGTCATTTGTTTTATTTCTCAATTCTGTGTCAATCGTGTTTTAGAAGGTCTCCTGTAACCCTTAAAGGAGACCAGTTACCTTTACATGGTGCCAATCGTGTCCCATTGCTTGCATATATATCTGCTGTACCTCTCTCCCATTTAAGTGATAAGAATGTCTTATTCCTTCCATATCTTCTTCGAATTTTTGCATATCCTCCTTATAGGAAGTGACGCCCTCCACCACTCTTTTTATATCGTCCTGCGTCCAAGTCCGATATACCAAGAGGGTTGTAGACTGTTCACCTGAGTCCACATTAGGGTTGGCCACCTCTATAAGGGGATATTGATTTGCTTCAGTTACTGCCAATTTTTGCGGTTCGGAGGAATTGTCAAACACTTTACCCCCATTTTTTAGACCAATTTTGTACTTTCCCCCGAGATCTAGTATTTGGTGTGGGAGTGGTGCTACCGTTAGGGTCATAGCAGGGGGGATTTTCCAATTTGTCTAAATTAGGATATATGTGTGAGATTGCAGGAGCAGAGGGAAGGTGCGGCAAATTCATCGCCCCTTCCGCTTCTGCTCCTTCGTTATAAGCTTCGCTCACCCCTCCCTTACGGCTCCCTCTGATTACTGACTCATCGTCCTCCGTGCGATGAAACAGAATGGTGTTATCAGTTTTTTCAACAGTGAATCCCCCCTCCTCCTTGCTCTTTGCTCTTGCCTGCCTGCCTTCTCTCTCTCCCTCTTCTCTTTTTCCCAGCTATTTTAATCCAATGCATTAAAGCTTCAACCCTTCTTTCTTCATTTGCTTTTCCTTATTCTTACATCCCAGTTTTAATGGCTCCCAGTAACTCTATTAAACTTTTTACCCTCAGTTGCCCGTCGAATTTATATTTCGTTATCCATTTATTTAACGGTTCGACGTAAGCCTTATTTACTTGCTCTACATACTTCCAGTCCTTACATTTTAGTTTCTCTTTTGGTTCAGGTTTACTGGACCCCTTACCCATTTTTAAGTAAAATTTCGACCAGTGTGTTCGTACCTAGGGTAACCTAAGACACTGGTAACTGATCACAGGACAGTGTATAAAAATTCCTCTCGTGGTGTTTTCCACTTCGACCCCAAATGCTTTGGGGTGGGAAAACCTTGCGTTTTGCTTCCACGAGAGGCCACTGTTTACCTCCTGTGAGTTTTATATGGAGTGTCAATCAAGTGACTTTCACTCCCTCTCATTCACCACATTCACACCTGCGCGCACGCTCATACACCTGTATGAGTATTATTGAACGTTCTTTTTACAAGCAGAGGAGTCCGCTTCCCCACAGAATTTAACTGCCACCCGGCAGAGGAGTCTGTACCTCCCCACGGAACTTAAAAACTGCCCTTTTACCTGCCAGAGTCTAGAATACCCAGGGTTTTGCTTAAGTAACCTCTTGTTACCCCAGTTACCTCTTCTAACTTCTTATTATGTAACCTCTTGTTACCAAATCATTCATACCATTTTAAATAAGAGTCAACTTACCCCGTGTCTTCTCTCAATTACAGGATCCCGTTCAAACCTACGGATCCCAGCCGACAGTCGGTTTTTCCCAGTCCCAAAAAGGGTCTTTCTGACCGTGGCCACGGTTTTCCTGGTGATTTTCCGCTCCGTCTGCTGGTGATCTTTCGGTATCTTGGGATCCGGCTCGAAGGACCAATTAAATGTTAGGTTTATCTGTCAGTATAACATTTACTAAACAAAGAGAAGAAAGACACAAAGCATTTGAGTCCGTTTTACTTGCAAGGAGAGCGAATGGAAGTCACGCCTTACAACAGGCTTCCAAAAGCTCTGGCGTCCTTCATCGCATCTCCTTCTTTTATTTGGTAGGTTCATTAGGGTTCACATAAATTCACACCATATTAGTTAATAATTGTGTATTACACATAGTCTTATGCATTGATCTTTGGTCGAGTCATGGTGACATGGTGACATGTTCATCTTCGTCTGTAGATTCTTCAGGTGATTGGACTCTGGTTCATCATAGTCTGCTTGTTGTTGGTCCTCAGGTCGCGGTCATGCAGTCCTGCAAACTTAAAACCTTTGCTTTGAGGTTTGTTAATGATTAAGAGTTGTCAGTAATATTCCAAGGATTAATACATATTCATGCTTAAAGGATATGAATAAAAGAAGTAATTACATGATAACATATATACATTTTTCCAACAATTATATTTTAGTACTTTTTAACAGCAATGTACAATTAGATAACTAACTTTACTAACTTCTCCTGGTTCTCTGCTCAAAGGATCCAAAATATGCAGATGCAACCTCAAGTGCAGAACCCAGAGACGTTTCCCATGATAGTAGAAGACAATGCTGTGAAGGGACAACATGGTAGACCGTATACGGTAGACTATAGACCAACTCCTGGTGTTCTGCAGGCATCATGGAAGCGCTTACAAACTGTGGAGAATTTGCCTGCTAATGTTTACTTATTACAGTGTAATACAATTTAAATTTGGTACAATACATTAATGTTGATGTCCTGTGTTTCTTGTTGGCTGGAACAGGTCATCAGCCAGGAGAGAGACATCCGCGCCGGAGACAGAATACAGGAAGCAGCGAGAGGTCAGTACACCACCCGACATCCCCAGACCAGGAAAGAGGTGCACTGGTCCGAATCTTGGACTCACCCAATCAGTTCCTCCACTCTTGTCTGTCCCCATGCAGATCAGCGGTATGTCATGCTGCGCTGTCCCCAATTCAGGCTGAACTTTTTCCCTCCTCTCTTGCGCTACGTGGAGCAAAATGAGGAAACTCTGAGTGCGCTGGCAGCGGTGGGGTCAGTGAAGGTGGACTGCAGTTTAAATGGAGTAACCTTAAAGATGCAGTTTTTTTATTCTGGACGACAGTGAGCTTAGATTTCCATGTTTTTGTAAGATCTGCAGCATGGGAACGCACATAAAAACCATACAGTACCCACACTTAAGTATCACTGACAATTTGCTATATCGAAGGACTCAGGCTCCTTACCTGTATAAAATACAACTGGAAGACAGAAGTGTTGCTGATTGATGAGCTCTGGACCCCTTTTTTTAATGGACATACCCAAAATTAAACGGAGAAAACTATAAGTATTCATTTCAATTAATTACTGTTGTTCTGGGACAGTTTTGAAAATCAAATTTCAATCAAAAGTAAAACTAAAATGAAAACATGAATATAACTATTTTCTATTCCAATAATCTCTGGAATAAATGAACTGTATACACATTATTGAGTATCATGGCATTGCATTTTTTTTGGATGTGAGGCACCGTGGCGCCTGGCACTTTCTGCAGTGTAGACGTGTTTTCACCCTATGGATGCCACATCCTGCAGTATCCCGTCGCCGCTTGGCAGAGAGGTGGGTGTAGAAAGTTTATGAAGTAAAAAATTTGATTATGTAACTGATTTGAAATAAACTACTGTACTCAGCAATTCAACAAAGAACATCAAGTATAGGGAGAAAACATAAAAAATATATGAATAATCTTTCTTTAATAATAAATTCTAAAACAGAGAGTACATACCTTTCAGAAGAAGGGATCCGAAAATACCTCAACCTCTTCTGCACACAGGAGATCCTCTTCATCAGATGAAGATTGAACAGTACAAATAGCTGGACTGCTGTGTTGCACCAGAATGTCCAGCACCTCCTCAGTCGTAAAAAACTTGCTTCTTTGCTGCGCCATCATAGTTTGGTCTTCTTTCAGAATCCACAGAAACAGCGGCGCCTGTCTTGTGTTGTGGACTGTTTAGCCTGTAATTCTGTACAATACGCGCAGGCATATCTCACGATCGCATTGATCGATTTGAATAGTTTGTTTTAATCGTCTGAGCCTGTAGAATCATGGGAGCATTTGTGGAAATAACTTCATCAACACCATTCACCACACACCATACTTTCGGGCATGAAGGCTGTATTAAGGCTGCTGATTTATTTGGAGTTTTTTGGTGATGTTCGTGTGTGTCTTTGGAATTGTGTTTTGTTTAGGTAGTTTTGATTTAAAGCCTTAGCTAAAGGAAGCTAAATATTTTTTTTCTTTGAATATATGTGGTTATCACAATTTTTTTCATGTCCTGTTTGTCTGTGGGATGATGAGTCTCAGCTTGTGGAGAAACTACAGCAGCAGATGCTGGATCAGGAAGAGGTACGCCTGCGTGAACGCTTGCTTGTGTTCTGTTCTGTAGAAATCACCTACTTTCTGAAAATGCTGAGTGATTTTTTATTTTACACACACAAACACTTACACGTGTAACTAAACTCAGAGTCAATGACTTTAAGGATTCCATACAGCACGCCATCATATTTAAACGTCTCCTGAGGTAACAAATTTTTTTTGCTTTTATATCGGTCTTGTTGGTCCCCTAATACTGAATCTGAAGTCTCTATCTGAAATTGAGCCTTGGTGCAGAATAACTACTTTGATCCAGTCCCACAATGAGATTTCCCCAGGATGTGCTGTTTCCGTGTCTGTAGCTTTAAGGAAGCGGCCCCGTATTCAGAAGGTTGTCGGTTCAAATCCCGATCCGCGAAGGTGCCACTGAGGTGTCACTGAGCAAAGCACCATCCCCACACACTGCTCCCCGGGTGCCTGTCATGGCTGCCCACTGCTCACTAAGGGTGATGGTTAAAAAAAGTGTGTAACACACTCACCTATGAACCAGAAGACCCAGGTTCAAACCCCTCTTGCTACCATTGTGTCCCTGAGCAAGACGCTTAACCCTGAGTTATCTCCAGCGTGACTGTCCCTGTAAATACTGATTGTAAGTCGCTCTGGATAAGGGTGACTGATAAATGCTGTTAATGTAATGTAATGTAATGAATTTGTGCTCAACGATCACTTCACTTTCACTTCAAATTTTAACCAAGCTGATGGTTCGTACGCTCTGTGTATCTGTGACTTCAGGATAAGACCGAGGTTTATGAGCGAGTGGGAAAAGATGACCAAGGTGGCAAGGAGTTGTGTCTGGACTACAGGGAACTGCAGAGGGAGTGTAGAGTGAGACACGCATGGGCCAGAACCATTCATACACAGTGGGTACGGAAAGTATTCAGACCCTCTTAAATTCTTCACTCTTTGTTATATTGCAGTCATTTGCTAAAATGATTTAAGTACATTTTTTCCTCATTAATGTACATACAACACTGAATATTGACAGAAAAATACTGATATTTTTGCAGATTTATAAACAATGAAAAACTGAAATATCACATGGTCCTAAGTATTCAGTATTTAGTAGAAGCGTCTTTTTGATCTAATACAGCCGTGAGTCTTTTTGGGAAAGATACAGCAAGGTTTTCAAACCTGGATTTGGGGATCCTCTGCCATTCCTTCTTGCAGATCCTCTCCACTTCTGGCAGGTTGGATGTAAACTCTGGTGGACAGCTAATTTTAAGTCTCTCCAGAGATTCTCAATTGGGTTTTAAGTCAGGGCTCTGGCTGGATCATTCAACAGGCACAGAGTTGTTGTGAAGCCACCCTTTCGTAATTGTAGCTGTGTGCTCAGGGTCATTGTCTTGTTAGAATGCTGCTACCACCATGCTTCACTGTTGGGACTGTATTGGACAGGTGATTCTGCGTTTCTGAGCACTCTGGAGAAGGTTTTTGTCCAGGATATCCCTGTACTTGGCTGCATTTCTCTTTCCCTTGATTGCAACCAGTCGTCCTCCCCTGCAGATGCAAAACCGCCCCACTGCATGATGCTGCCACCACCCTGCTTCACTGTTGGGACTGGATTGGACAGTGCCTGGTTTTCTCCACACATACCTCTTAGATTTAAGGCCAAAATGTAGAAGCTTCTGGCAGGCCACTCTGCCATAAAATCCCGACTTGACTTTCTACAACTTTCTTCCATCTCCTGACTGCATCTTTGGGTTCTTCTTTACCTCTCCCACCAACGCTCCCAGTGCCAGAAGGGACACCCACCCAGCCTGGAGAGGTGGCCATTTCTGCATCAGGTGACCTCATCTCACCAACAAAGACAGGTTTCACAGAAAGCGGGTGGACATCCTAAAAGGAAGCATTCTGGCCAAGAACCTCCTGAAGAACCGCATGGTCCATGTTCTTTGTGAGGCCACGACAGCTGCTTGCCCACTATCAAGGCCACCCTGTCAGCAGCATTCATTGGTACATGTATCCCAGTCACATACCTAGATTAAATTTGCCTGTGACACCCAGTTTTTACTTCCTTTTTTTTCTTTTCAAGTGTCCTTCCATCTTATACAGACATAATGCATTTAAACCTGAATGAAAACGCACACCTAAACATTAAACTTGAACTTGTGTTTGCATCACACATATCCCAGAGTAGACCGATGCAGCAGTGACGTCTATGCCATATTCTCTCCTGACACTGTCCAGATGTCCTGACACTTATGAGTTCAACATATTGGATTTATGAGAATCTAGGATTTGCTCAGGGTTATTGTAATCTGCTATTAAAAAAAACCCCACAAATGTTTTGTGATTAACATTTAACATGAGAATGTAGAAATCCAGACGTTCCAGTCATAACTTCACATACAGTACAGGCCAAACGTTTGGACACCTTAATATGTTTTCTTCATGACCATTTACATTGGTAGATTCTCACTGAAGGCATCAAAACTATGAATGAACACATGTGGAGTTATGTACTTAACAAAAAAGGCACCTAATACTGAAATAAGACATCCACATTCTTTTGTGTTATTTTAATGCTTTAGTAATATTAAATATGAATGGAGGATGAATGCCTCTGGAAAGATAAATGAAAAAAAAACCTTATGCCTCTTTTTCTATTTGTAGCTGTGGCACCTAATACCCCCACAACTCATCTCCTTACCTCATCTCCTGCCCGGCTCCTCGCTGCAGCGCACACCTCAGCCTGCACATCACCATGGTAAACAGATGCTTGCTACTCTTTTCCACCTGTTTCTGGTGCGTGCCGCTGCCTGCTACTGAACACTTTCACGTACCTGCCAGTTTTTTTGCACACAACTTTGGGTTTTCCTGTGCATCCAGGAACCCTGCACCTTCCCTTCTTGTCAAACATTATTGGCTAGTGGACATTGGTCATGTGGACATTTTGGTTTGGAATGGGTGACGTGGTGCTGTCTGAACACCAGTAAGACTGTTGATCATGTCGTGGCCAATCAGTAAATGTTCATTAAGACAGGTACCTTTGTGTTTGGCGGAGCAGTCAAAGACCACACAAAACATGTCAGGTTTCTTTGGATGATAGATGGCGTGGTGTGGTATGTACCATGTCTTGTCAGGGAGTCCGATATCATCAGTCTCTTCTGCATCACCTCTTTCGATGATGTCATTCATGTATTTCATGTAATCCTCCTTGTATTTTTCGTCTTTCATGAGTTTGCGTTTGAACTGGTTTGGTCTGTTTTCAGCAAGTTTGTGGCTTTTCTCTAAATGGCAATGGCATCTCCAAATGTCCCTTTTCCATCTGTGTTATGCCTTGCTCAAGCTTTTGGAGGAATGTTAAATCCTCCTGTGATACAGTCTATTCGTTCCTGTCCGTCTCTTTGAAATCTCTTTCCAGAGCAAGTATTGCATCTGTTGGAGTGGAGTGAGGGATTTCTTTAACTGTGACTCTGTGGCAGAGGCTGCTGTCTATATCCGTTTCATTGTACAGTGCTGAGTTGCCTACTATGCTCCATCCTAAGTCTGTGCGAATAGGGCTCACCATCTTTTCCTAAGATTACTTGTTTAGGTGCAAGAGCTCTGGGACAGGTATAACCTATAAGGATGAGGAGTGGAGGGATCTCATCTACAATAGGCAGTAAATGACTGTTTGGCTGTTTCACATGTGGGTATGTGTTCCCTGTTAGCAGGTAAGCAGTCCTTGGAGTATGCCGTGGGGAGCTTTATGACTGTGGCTGAGTTTATAAACTCTCACCAAGAGATCAGACACCCTTCCACTACTTATGACAGCATTTTTACCCAGCATGTTAGTCAATTTCAGCTTTACTGGACAAAAATCTGCCTGCAGCTCATGCGTTACATCCTGATCCACAAAGACAGCATCGCTCTGAGTGTCTAATAATGAATAGACCAATTTTTCCTTGAGTGGAATTTGTGGTGGTTGACAGCCATACTGGGACTATCATTGAGGTGCTGACGGTCTGTTCTGATCTGGCAACATTAAGTGACATGGCTGTTGCAGTTTCAGGTGATTTGCATTCTCCGTACTCACACGTGTTTGTCTTTGCAAACTGTTACTGTAGTTTTCATCATGAAGACACACAGGATGTCTCTTTGTGCAGGTTTCGCAAGTGAGGCGGCGTCTGCAGTCCATAACACATATTTCTCTCACATATTTCTTTCTATTTTCTAGAGACATCTTTAAGAAGTCTGGGCATTTGTGAAGCTTATGTGCGTCCTGGCACAACATGCATGGGGAACTGTTAGGTGTCTTTGTTATTGTCGGTTTGTCACGTTGTACAGTTGCATTTGTGTTAAATACACCTGCTTTATTCCCACTGATACCCCTTGTAGTCCTTTTATCAATTTGTTTCAGTGCGGCGAAGTGCATGAATGGATGTGACTGGGTTGCTTCTGCTTCTAATGAGAGGAAGGAAGCAAAATCACAGAAACTTGGAAATTCATCACCCTCCATTAAAGTTTTTGATACCTGTCTATTCCATCTTGTATTTATCCAGTTCAGTAGTTTGTGCAACAATCTTAGATTTTCTTGGCATACGTTTAGTATTTGTAATCCCTTTACGTGAGGCATAGCAAGCTTGCATGCATTTATGAAATCTGCAAGGTTCCTTAATCCATCAGCGTCTCTGGACTGCACCTTTGGCCAATTCGCTACCTTCTCTCTAAATGCCTTTTGTATCATGAATGGTTGACCGTATCTTTGGTTTAGTATATCCCAAGCATCATTGTATGCCTCTTCATCGTAAGAATGCACTTAACCTGGAACACCGAACAGGTTCCAACGTTTATCAGACGGCCTTATCCAGAGTACTTTACAGTCAGTAGTGACAGGGACAGTCCCCCCAGGAGCAGCTCAGGGTAAAGTATTGTTAGTATTCCATATTGACTTTAACATTGACTAACTCATCACTAACTCACTCTTCTCTTTTCTCTATCCTTCACCATCCACTGTGGTGGACAGAGGATGAAGGTGGACGCTGTAATACAGCTGGACCTAGATGTGACATAGTCACCGAATGCCACACGTCACATGCCACGAAATATATGGCGGTTTGTGATTTGCTTCTTTATGTGCTATAACTGATCTATGCGACCGACGGTTTAAGGCCAAATACATTAAGCCCTTTGTGTACTGGGCCAGTAATATTTTCATCTGATGGTTTTCACTACTTTAATTTAAATACAATTATGTTAATTTTTGTTCATCATCTAACCTTTGGTTTTCCACATGTTGAAAGATAACACACACTTAAAGATTTGAACATTTTATTTTTTCTTATTTAGATGTCATTTCTTCCACAAACAGGAGAGCAGTAACGCATCGGGTCTAGCCGATGTCTCCTCTTCCTCCCTCAAAACCTGTGCTGACCAGCTGGCTCCAGGTTTCACTCACTGACTGTGAGTACCGCGGCTCCTCAGGGACGTGTCTTCTCACCACAATTTTCCAGGACCGTCTACAGAACCGCTGAAATGGGTGGGCCAGAGGGACATAAAATCAGGCAAGTGATCAATATTATTAGCATTAACAGCTGGTTTTATAAAGCAGTCACCTGCTGGGGGTGAAGGTAAATCACGCTAGATTAGGGAATAGCCTCATGTAATGCATATGAGCAGTAAGTAATTAAACGTATATTAAACATATAGACACTAGATAAGCAGCCATTCTGAAAACAGACTCCACAGGGAGTTGAACCCCGCCCTGATCCTGAAGGTCAGGTGTGCCACCACCGGAACCTTTTTTTTGGCTTTAATTTTTTTCTACTACTGTTAATTATTAAACTGTTTAATGAACTACAGGTAAAATTAGTGCCAATTCATGTCCAATTCATCTCCAATTGGTCTAGTTGTTTTGTGGGGGAAACCGGAGAACCCGGAGAAAACCCACGCTGACACGGGGAGATACATGCAAATTTGCAAATCTCCACACAGAAGGGACCGAAACTCAGATCTCCTTGCTGTGAGACAAGGTGCTAACCACAATGTCACCGTGCCGCCCGTCACTAAATACTTACCTTCATACTTACCTTCATGCTTACCTGTACTAGTGATCACTATTGGTGCTGCTAGTGCTACTAATAGTGGTACTAGTAAGGTGGAGGGAGGAGGCACATCTCGAAGTCCATGTCCCAGATGACAGGAATGTTGTTCAGCTCCTCCAAAAAATCCTCCAGACTGGCTTCTTGTTGGGGTCCCTGTGGACTGTCTGCTGCTGGGTCGCTGGTCATCATTTCCTGCTCCATCTGGTCCTGAAGAATCCAGCGGTCCTCGTTGCTCTCAAACTCCATGGATGATGTGCTGGTGGAGGGCTGGTGAGCACTGGTGACACTGGGCAGAGGTGTGGCAGGACCATCCTGTACCTGCGGCCTTCTCCATGGAGGCAGAAAGCTCATCTCCACAGCCAGGTCCCAGATTCCAGGAACAAAGCTCAGCTTGTCCATCACATCTACCGGAAAAACAACCTCCTGAGTGTCTTCCTGCTGGGGTGGCTGTGGAGTAGCCTGCAGCTGCTGCATACAGGGAATGCTCCACAGCAGACCTGGAGGGGAGTTAGTGTCCCTCACACATGCCCACGGTATACCTGAGAAGTACAGTGACATGAATACATTGAGATATTTGGTTATAATTTACTGACTTTGATACCTTACAATGGACCATATATGTTTACTGCATACACAAATACTGGATTTACAGTGAGCTGCACCTGTGGTTTGTTTTTCTTATTGATCTTGAGTTATGAATTATGAGGAAATCGGTAGAATACCGAAGAGAAAACACAGTATTATGTGGAGTTTCTTAATGTCTTACCAGTGTGAAGAATGTGAGTTGGTATTTTTGGCAGGATCCTGCGAGGTGGCCTTCTGGTGACTGGTGGCTCCTTGGTCTTTTTCCGAGGGCGGCCCATCCTTCACCTGGAAAAATCTCTCTATGTGTCCTAAAAAACAAAAGTGAGCAGGTAATAAATGATGCTAACCTAAGTTATACTAAGCTAAGTTTTGCTACGCTAAATTATGCTAAGCTAATCTCTCAACCATAAGCTAAAATTAAGAAACTACAAAATAAATTAAGAGTTATCAAGTCTAAACAGAAACACTAACTAATAACAGTGCTAAAACAATAAAAGAAGTTAGCCTTTAAAAAGGCTTTTGGTGTGAAAAGTAGAATTTTTTGTCTGAAGAAAGCAGGAGTAATAAAAATACAACTGGCTCCTTCAGTGTTGCCTAGCAACTGTATGTTGTAAACATATGTTCACATGTAACAGAAGCCAATCAGGAGCCACATATTTAAGCAGAAACATTTTCTCTATTCATATTTGCACCTTTGCATATTAGAACTGAAAATCTCTTTCTGGTCAAAATACATGTTTGATATATTTTTGAATAGCCAAATTATTTACATTTACTGTCCAAATAAATAAAATTTAGCAACATATAGCAACTGAATTTTATTTAGTTTAATTATTTTATTTTATTTTACTGTTTAATAATACTGCTAGAGGATGCATAGAGGTTCATTCTTGAAGAATATATTTTAAAATATATACTTTTAATGTTCGTGAGAGGAAAAGCACAATTTCAAGCATTCCTAATTGCAACGATTTCTTATCTCCACTAGATGGCGGTAGAGATCTCACTCAATCATTTACAAGGTCTACTGATGTTTACTTAGACGTCAGTAGATTTATTTCTGTTTATTTAATATGGTGGCAACATTCACTCCTTTGACAACAATTGTGTCAAGCAAACATGTCTGGTGCCATCTTGTTTCTACTAGATGTGAAAGGCAGGTGGCACAGATATGAACTGGGTTGAAAGACACTGGGGTCCTAAGGATGTTAACGGAACGGCCTGATTTGGTAACAATGCTGTTCCCCTCACTGTTCTTGACATGCAGTTAAGATTTATGATATTTTTGGTTGAGACCTTTGTCAGAATTATACGTTGTAATTAGCGTTTACAACTGTTTTATGCTTTTACTTCTGTTTTAGATTCAGTATATTCATTGTTATGTACTTTCAGTCTTAAGTCATTCATAAATTGAGTTTCAAAAGATTTTGTGTGTTTTTGTGCTGTATTAGAGTTGACTGTATTAGACAATTTGCATTACTGAATTCCTGACATCCTATTTGTACTTCAGGCAGCCTAAAGGAATGTTAGTCTGGGAATAGGTACTCCAGTTGTTCTACTGTTGAGTTGTAAACTTCCTGTGCTTCACTCATAGAAACATCATGATTGGGCAGTCTTGCAAGCTCCTCTGGCGTAAGCTGCCGGGTTAACTGGACATCAGGGACTTCAATTCTGGCCACATCTGCCAAGTCTGGGCCATTGCACCATAAAGCTCATCAACCTAAAACAAAATTCTGCATCTCGATTCTGCATCATCACAGAGATGTTTCATGGTAAACACATCTAGCACATATGATAGATCACATTAGATTACATTAGCACAATCATTCTAAAGTCACAAGGACCTCTGGGTAGGGTCCCACAAACACACCCAAACACACCTTAATGAAAAATATATATTTGCGTGTGGCAAAAGTATGTGGAGAAAAGAATGCGGTTCTCTTCTTTTAGGATGTTTCAGGTTAACTGAATTCAGCTGGTATGGTGACTGGTTATTTTCGCATCTCAGGTAATGGAAGTTCCGTTCTTCTTGGAACCTGCTGAGATGAGTCTGAAGCAATGCTAAGAAAACCCAGCAATACACTAAACTAAACAATACTAATACTTAGTGGTAGCAGCAATATTTGATTAATTCTTCCAGCTGAAAAAATATACAGCATGTACAAAAATAGCTGAATAGAGCTGACATTATCAGTGTAAAAAGATACTGTAAACTGATCGACCACTTTTGTTGTTTTCCATGTACTCTGCTAAAGCAAAAGATTTGCAATTTAGTCATTTGTTAATAAAGGTGTCACGGGTGGGGCTGGACATGGCAATGAAGGAGGACACATTCGCACGATTTCACGCGACGGGTTTAATATAGACCACACACGAGACAAGGGAACATAAACACGCACAATGACCCGACTGCGAACAGACACAAACAGGATAGCTTTATACAATTATATAAATAGACACCAGGTGAACACGATCAGGGAACATTACACGAGAATAACATGAAACTCCGGTCCGGACTGCGGATTCGGAGTAACCCCTGCCGGTCCGGATCATGACAAAAGGATTGCATCAGCACTTTGGACATTGAATTGCCATTTGCAAAATGAATTTCCTTTTGAATAAATATGTAGAAAACCCATGGCAAAACGGAATGCAATTGAGTGAATTGTTATTATATTTTTTATTAAAAAACCTTGAAATGATCTAAAGATTACATCAGTTTACATGCACTAATTGAATATTGCATTGGCAATTGCCCATTGAACTTACATTTCAATAGTTGTGCTTAAAACCGTCCATATTAAACTGGTTTTCTGATCATGACAGTGAGTGTACTGCAGAAGGCAAAATGGTCTAATGTGGTACTGGCAAGGTGTACCTAATAAAATGGCCGGTGAGTGTATAATGTCACTAAATATAAATGTATATATTTTTAATAATATTCAATATTATTAATATAATCTTATTAATATAATAGCAATATTCAAGCTGGGGATCGTCATCGTACATCATAGTTATATATACATATTTCACACGTGAAAAGCAGTAGCGCCTGTATTTCTCTCTTGTGGGAGTTTACTCACAAATTTCCGAGGGCAGAACGAAAATTGATTGGTTCAGAGAGAGAACCAATCAAATCGTAGAGGAGGCGGGTCTAACGAAAGTGATGGGGCAGGTGGGAGTTTAAAAAATAAATGCCTCTGTGGCAAGATCCGTGAATGGATTTTTCACTGCGCTTAGTACAAAAGTAAGATTATTTAAAATGTATTTAATGTACAGGCTTTACTTTGAGAAATTGGTTTAAGGCTTTGAGCATTATTGTTTTGCTTAAAGCAGGTTAGCATTCACTTTGCATTAGCTATTAGCTAGCATTATTAGTAAACCAACCACGAAAATTCTGATGAAATGCTGATTGCATGTGATGCATGACTCATATTTGCCTATTTATAACCAATTATGAAAATCAAAGTTTGCTGTAAAAACGGAGATATTATGTTTTTCATTTTGCCTGCAGCCATCACTTCAGGTCAGGTTTGGTATTTGAAATGGCTTTTTTGCTACATTATTATGATCTCTTATTAGTGGTGTAGGGTTTTGAAGGTCTGGGGAAGACTGTTTGTATCAGTAGTTAATATTAGTAATGTAGGGCAAAGCTGTGCTGTCAGCATTATTACTGCTGGTGGTTCAGATTAGTTATACAGTAACGTTATTGCCCTCGAATAAAGAAGGTTAAAGATCCTGGGGTGACACACAATAGAAATGTTCTGTATGTTGCGCTATGAACAATGATAAATAACTGTACATAACAGAAGCATTAAGGGGCATACTTTTAAGAAGTGTGTGAGGTGATAATGGTTGATTTGGAGGGATGTCAGGAGATCAAAAGAAGGACAGCTTTGGGAACCAAGGTGATTTTCCTCCTCTGTGTTTTCCAGTCAGCAACATCGGAGTCTGCGTTTGAAGGGGAGCCTGACAGCGTTCTTTTGCCGGTTTGTGTGCTGCGTGCTGGTGGAATGGAACCAGCAGATGATTGAGAATGATACGACACTCTCTATGAAGGAATAGTAAAAAGTCCGTAAAATTTCTTTCCTGACTACAAAGGATATGAGCTGCCTGGTGACACTTTCTGAGAATCTCCTCTGTGTTGGAGGAGAACTTCAGCAGGGGATCGAAAATGATGCCCAAGTATTTATAATCCTCAACTAGCTCTACTGGCTTCCTGTGGATGGAGGTAACTGCTGCAGCCAGGTCCCCCTGCTTGGTGGTGAAGATCACCACCATCTCCTTGGTTTTACTGATGTCCAGTTCCAGACATGAGGTGTCACACCAGTCCAGAAACTCATGCAGAAGTGTCACACCAGTCCACAAACTCCTGCAGAAGCAGACCATGGTTGTGTGAGGGGCCTGACAGTCTGGAGGACTGTGTCCTTGGCGTCCTTCACCGGGTGTCTGTGCCTGTGCCTGCAGTCATCTGTATATAAGATGAGGAGCAGAGGAGAGTGCCGACCAGGTGGCGGTATAACAGAGGTCAGAGAGAGTTTTGTTAAGCAGTACTCTCTGTGATCTGTTGGTCAGAAAGTCCAATATCCACAGGATTGTCTCGTTGTCCAGATGAAAGTTGGAGGAAAGTTTATTAGCCAGGATGTGGGGGTGCAGGGTGTTGAAAGCTGAGGACAAGTCAGCAAATAAGAGTCTTAGTGAAGAAATAGATTTATGTATACAAAGAAATTAGATCATTGATTTTCAGTTGTCAGATATAAATATATTTTTAATGTATTAATTATTTAAATTCTGGTTATTCATATATATGCACATATCAATACTGAAGACATGATCCTTACTAGAGCTTAATACTTGCAATGTCTGTTGCAAAAAGGTTCATTGTCCACTTTGTCCACCAACACTATTTAAACATGCACTACTTGTCCATCTTAAAAATTGAAGGTTATGTTTTATTACTTTTTAACAGCAATGTACAATTAGATAACTAACTTTACCAACTTTTCCTGTTTCACTGCTCAAAGGATCCAAAATATGCAGATGGAACCTCAAGTGCAGAACCCAGAGACGTTTCCCATGATATTAGAAGACAATGCTGTGAAGGGACAACATGGTAGACCGTATACGGTAGACTATAGACCAACTCCTGATGCTCTGCAGGCATCATGGAAGCGCTTACAAACTGTTGAGAATTTGCCTGCTAATGTTTACTTTATTACAGTGTAATACAATTTAAATTTGGTACAATACATTAATGTTGATGTCCTGTGTTTCTTGTTGCCTGGAACAGGTCATCAGCCAGGAGAGAGACATCCGCGCCGGAGACAGAATACAGGATGCAGCGAGAGGTCAGTACACCACCCGACATCCCCAGACCAGGAAAGAGGTGCACTGGTCCGAATCTTGGACTCACCCAATCAGTTCCTCCACTCTTGTCTGTCCCCGTGCAGATCAGCGGTATGTCATGCAGCAAAGTCCTCAGTTCAGGCTGCACTCTTTCCCTCCTCTCTTCCGCTATGTGGAGCAAAGTGAGGAAACTCGGGGTGCGCTGGCAGCAGTGGGGTCAGTGAAGGTGGACTGCTGTTTAAATGGAGTAACCTTAAAGATGCAGTTTTTTTATTCTGGATGACATTTATCGTCCATTTCAATGTTTTTGTAAAATCTGGCGCATGGGAACGCAAGCTCCTTGTTGCTGGTGGGAACGCAAAGGCGATGCAGCTAGACTGCTCTGCCCCGTCCATTTGAACGCACTTATTATAGGGAACCTGTTGTCCCCAGCATGCGGATTAACCTGAGGGAGGAAGATAAACGGCGCTTCTGACCCCAAGAAGAGCACAGCAGGAGGACCCGCCCCTGCTAGCCCTGTTGGATTGAGCAAGATACGATATACAGATACAGTACAAACCTTAAAGTATCACTGACAATTTGCTATATTGAAGGACTCAGGCTCCTGTATAAAATACAACTGGAAGACAGAAATGTTGCAGATTGATGAGCTCTGGAGCCCTTTTTAATAGTGATATCCAAAATTAAACAGAGGAAACAATTTTTTTTAACTTACTTGTGACTGTAGTTATTAATTCCAACTAATTACAGATGTTTTGGGACAGTTTTGAAAATATCACATCATATGTATATTCCCCAATTTTTTTGTTTATATTTTCCAATCAAAAGAACAACTTGCAAAAAAAACTGGCTAAACAAGAACAAAATGTATTGATTTGAAATTTGAAAAATAATAAAAGTAATACTAAAACGATATAAAATAACTATGTTAAATTCCAATAATCCCTGGAATAAATTAACTGTATCCACATTATTGTGTATCATGGCATTGCTTGAAGCAGTTTTTTTTTTTTGACGTGTGGCTCCTGGCACTTTCTGCAGTGTTTTCACCCTTTGATCACCTCGTCTTGCAGTATCTCATCGCCGCTTGGCAGAGAGGTGGGGGTAGAAAAAATGTATTCATTTATTAGCCAGCAATTTCGATTATATAACTAATTTGAAATAAACAATGCTGTACTCAGCAAATAAACAAAGAACATCACACAATTAGAGGGAGAAAACAAAAAATATATAACTGAAAAATATATGAAAAATATCGTAAAATAAATTATACAACAGAGAGTACATACCTTTCAGAAGAAGGGATCCGAAAATACCGCAACCTCTTCTGCACACAGGAGATCCTCTTCATCAGATGAAGATTGAACAGTACAAATAGCTGGACTGCTGTGTTGCACCAGAATGTCCAGCACCTCCTCAGTCGTAAAAAACTTGCTTCTTTGCTGCGCCATCATAGTTTGGTCTTCTTTCTGAATCTACAGAAACAGCGACGCTTGTCTTGTGTTGTGGACTGTTTTGCCTGTAATTCTGTACAATACGCGCAGGCATATCTCACGATCGCATTGATCGATTTGAATAGTTTGTTTTAATCGTCTGAGCCTGTCGAATTGTGGGAGTATTTGTGGAAATAACACCATTCACCACACACCATACGTGCGGGCATGAAGGCTGTGTTACGGTATGTTACGTCCCTGGTCTAGGGTCAGGGACATAACAAATGGGACATAGGAGCAGCAACAACACTTATGGCTAACCGTTTATTACAAAGAAGGACATTGAAACAACAAAACACACACAAAACAGGTCTGGGCAGTCTAAGTTATTCTTGTCTTCTGGTCACAATCCTTCTTGCTTCACACCAACACTCTCTTCGCATCACCAACAACACTCTCTCCTCACACCACATCCTCCTCTTGTCCCAAAGCAGACGCCATTTTGAGTCCTCTTCCCTATTACAGCCCACCAATCATGGCAGGAAGTGGGAGGAGTCCAATCATGGAGCCACCTGCAACATTACGGAGAGAAAGAGACAGAAAGAGAGAGAGAGAGAGAGAGAGAGACACACAAACAGAACACACCCATACTCTGCCACGGGACGTCACAGGTAATGTCTTTGCCCTTTTTAGGCGTGCGGCAGGTGTGCGATTTTTACGCTGTGTATCGGGCTGCCGATTTATTTGGAATTTATTAATCGTCAGACATGGTCAAGCAGAGTTTTTTGGTAATATTTGTTTATGTGCGTGCTTTAAAATTGTGTTTTGTTTATGTAGTTTTGATATAAAATTATTTTTAAATAAATAAGTTTTTCCTTGATAAAATTGTGATATCCACATATATTCATTTTCCGTTTCTCTGTAGGATGATGAGTCTCAGCTTGTGGAGAAACTACAGCAGCAGATGCTGGATCAGGGAGAGGTACGTTTACACCCGCCCACTCCCCGACACACCCACCCACTCCCCGATATTCTTCAAGTCTTGTGTAAAAATCACCTACTTTCTGAAAATGCTGAGTGATTCTTGAGGTGATTATTTTATTTTTTTGCTTTTATATCAGTGTTAGTGTCCCCTAATACTGTATCTGAAGTCCCTTTGTGCAGAATTACAACCACTTTGATCCAGTCCAAAAATGAGATTTCTGTTTGAATGTCTGTAGCTTTCAAATGCTAATGAGGAGGAGAGAGGCGGGATGAGGAGGGGAGCGACCTATAGAAGTTGAGTGGACATTAGTGGAAATGACATCATCACACCATTCACCAATTACAATGTCTGGTGCAGACAGTTTTAATTCTATTCATTATTCTAAAATCACTGTTTTTACAGCCTTTTGCATGAAGTAACTAAACAAATACATTTGTGCTCATTTTCAGAGAGCAACTGCAATGATGACATAAGGGAACAAATTCCAGATCAGACTGTTTGAACTGCCGCTCTCTTCTTCATCATCTGGAAACGACTCTCTTGCTGCTCATTTTTCTGTTCCAGCAACATCCTGAGTGTCGCAGATATGCTGGACAATCTAGGGATAAACTAAACATCTAGGTCACCATCCCACATGCCTCACATCCTCTTTGCATTGTGGTCTATCCATATCAGCTATGGCTCATGTTTTTCTTCAGCCAATTAACATTTATTTGTTCAATTTCAGGTTGACACTTTTTTTTTTGTGATCGTCATTGTGAAACCACAGCACAGCACATGGTGACACAACGAAATGTGTCCTCTGCTTTTAACCATCATCCTCTTTGTTCCCTTCGACTGCTGTGCGACGTCTCAGATAGCCAGGGAGCAGGGGTGTGGAAGTAAGAGGGCAGAGGTGATCCATAGAAAGGAAAAGTGAGGAGAATGTTAGTGGTGGTTTCCAGGGGTAAGGAGAAGAACGAGTCAGAGGTTGGAAGATGTGAAAGAGTGCAGGAAGATACCTATGAAGGTGAGACCGAGTGAAGGTTATGTAGAACGAGTAATTAATGGTGGTCAGTCTTGGATCCGATAGGTAAAGTGAGGGTGAAGGACAGAATGTGGTGGTCAGAGATGTGAAGTGGAGTGGAAGAAAGGTCGGTAGGTGGAGACGGACGAATGAAGACCAGGTCCAGGTCCATTCCCTTTCCTCTTTTGTTGCTGTTGGCCCAGGATAAAGAGTGGAGATTAATGAGGCCCAATATATGGTGCGAGGCATGTAAGACATAAAATATCCGTACAGGTTGCATCAACAGAAAAAACTGCTCACATTCCCTTTAAATGTTAGTTACTTTTACCTGAGCATGCATGTCATACGAATTAAGTGAAGCGCTATAATAAAATTTCATACTGCATCACATGAACTAATATAAAGTTATTCCGTCAGGTGTTTGATTTTTTAGCAAACTCCATGCAGGATTTCATGTGTCTTGCTCCGAGGAGAGGCTTTTGTCGGGCCACTCTTCCATAAAGCACTGTATATGGAGAAGATCCGTAGAGAGGATCGTGAGGTCCTGGACGTAGCTGAGTTGGTCACTGTAACATGAATGAGATGCTGCTGCTGGGGTCTCTGCTGTCTCCCACAGTGAAAACCCTCAGGTCTAGCAGAACTACATGATGGACCTCCTCCCTCCTGCTGTAATCCAAGACAAGTTGACAAGTTAGGCCTTATCAGGGCTCTTAGTTTTTGTAACCTCAAAATCAATAGAAATCGAACGAGAATTGCTGGTGTCTTCCTCCTGTAAGTCGCTTTGGATAAAAGCGTCTGCAAAATAAAGTAAATTAAAGTAAAGTAATCCTCCACTTGACATAGGAACAGGATGATGCTGAGTTGATGTTAAAACTCACTGGCGTTTTAAACTCTTCAGCGTTTACAGCGGTGATCCCCTAATTCTTTATCCCCCTAATTACAGAATTTCAATAATCAACCAATGTCAGTATGTAACTTAATCGTTCAAATGTTACATGAAGCACCAGGTTCCGGAGAAACGTTATTTCCTTTCACTATGTACTGTCTTAACATGTATATAGCTGAAATGAGAATAAAGCTCAACTTCAACTTCAATGTAGTAGCATTCAGTGACATGTAAGTTCTGTATGTTACTTTATAGTTTTATTGTGGCGTCAGGATGATAAGACAGGAGACGCTTCAGTTGTCTTGAGGTCCGTAGATGGAGCTAACAGACAACTTTTACCCCCTGCTGCTGCACATCTATCCCACGATGTCCCGCTTCCAACACACACACACACACACACACACTAAAAGTAAATTCCCTTTACATACAAACCCGCAAGGCATGCTGGTCTCATTCACTTGGCCGACCCTTTTCAAATCATCCTGCTCTACACAGAACAAGCTGCGCTGTAAACAGCTGTGTACACACACAAACACACTCACACACACCCGGACAAACACATAAACACGTTGGCACACACACACACACACACTTGTAAAGCATCTCATAATACCAATGTCTGGTAATTTCTTTTCATCTTTTAGATGAAATAGTTTAAGTAATGAGTGGAGATTTGGAGATTTTCTGCTCTAATGTTTCACTTGATATTAAATTACCTTATACTTATAAATGTTCACCTAACCTGCATATGGTCTGAAATTTTTTCACAGCAAATAAACAAAATAAACATATTTCACGTGACCACCTATCAAACTCCCATATCTGACCCAGGACTGTATGTAGAGGCATCAAGTTCAGGCTATATCCAGTGCCAGCAGAAATTAAGGAGCCCTGTGTAGGACTTTATCTTGTCTTCAGATCATCAAAAAGGACTATCTCTCAGAACATCCTCCATATTCTCAATGTCATACATCATTAGTGGGGAGCATAATTCATAATAATCTGAATTGTTGTGAATTGGTGAATTGGTGTATCACCACAGGGTGGTGCCTGCTTGGCACGTGCAGAGTTATCTGAATACTTAAGACCGTTTTAAGACCATACTACCATATGAGTGTTTGAAAGTGAAGGTCATTGTGAAACGCAGCACAGCACACGATGACAGTGTACGGAGCAGTGTGTGAGGACGGTGCTTTGTTCAGTGGGATCACAGTGGAGTGAGACACCTAGTGGACATAAGAAGTCATTGCATTTAAGAATGCTTAAAGTTGTACTTTCCCTCTTTTGAGTAGATATTTTAAAATAGATATTTCAATCCATGAATCTATGAAACCTCTAATAGTTTTAGATCACAGTAAAACTAAATAAACGAAATAACATTGAGTGACTAAAGGTTTATTTCATTTATTTGAACATGTAAAATAAACATGTAAAATAAAGTGAAGTGATTGTCACATGTGATACACAGCAGCACAGCACACGGTGCACACAGTGAAACTTGTCCTCTGCATTTAACCCATCACCCTGAGTGAGCAGTGGGCAGCCATGACAGGCGCCCGGGGAGCAGTGTTTGGGGACGGTGCTTTGCTCAGTGGCACCTCAGTGGCACCTTGGCGGATCGGGATTCGAACCGGCAACCTTCTAATTACAGGGCCTCTTCTTTAACCGCTAGGCCACCACTGCCCCAAATGTTGAACATTTGTTTGCAAAAAAGATATACATTTTCAGTTCTGATGTGTAATTGTGCAAATGTGAATAAATAAAATATTTCTGCTTTAATATGTGGCTCCTGATTGGCTGCTCAGTGCTGTTACATGTGAAGGTATGTTTACAACATACAGTTGCTAGGCAACACCGAATGAGCCAGTTGTTATTTCATTACTCCTGCTTTCTTGAGACAACGAATAGAATTTTTTACCCCAAAAGCCTTTTTAAAGGCTAACTTCTTATACTTTTTTAGCATTGTTATTAATTAGTGTTACTGTTTAGACTTAAATTAACTTAATTTAGTCAGTAGTTTCTTCATTTTAGCTTCTGGTAGAGAGATTAGCTTAGCATAATTTAGCTTAGCATAATTTAGTTATAAAGAGATATTTTTCCAGGTGAAGGATGGGCCGCCCTCGGAAGGCCAAGGAACCACCAGTCGCCAGGAGACCACCGCGGAAGATCCTGCCAAAAATACCAGCTCACATGCTTCACACTGGTAAGACATTAAGAAACTCCACATAATACTGTGTTTTCTCTTGACTATTCTACTGATTTCCTCATAATTCATAACTCAGGATCAATAAGAAAAACAAACAACAGGTGCAGCTCACTGTAAATCCTGTATTTGTGTATCCAGTAAACATATATGGTCCATTGTAAGGTATCAAAGTCAGTAAATTATCACCAAAAATCTCAATGTATTCATGTCAGTGTACTTCTCAGGTATACCGTGGGCATGTGTGAGGGACACTAACTCCCCTCCAGGTCTGCTGTGGAGCATTCCCTGTATGCAGCAGCTGCAGGCTACTCCACAGCCACCCCAGCAGGAAGACACTCAGGAGGTTGTTCTTCCAGAAGACGTTGTGGACGAGCTGAGTTCTGTTCCTGGAATCTGGGACCTGGCTGTGGAGATGGGCATCTTGCTTCCATGGAGCAGGCCGCAGGTCCAGGATGGTCCTGCCTCCCCTCTGCCCGGCGTGGTCCCTGTCTCCTCCGTCACCAGCGCTCATCAGCCCTTCACTAGCACATCATCCATGGAGTTTGAGAGCATCGAGGACCGCTGGATTCTTCAGGACCAGATGGAGGTAGAAATGATGACCAGCGACCCAGCAGCAGACAGTCCACAGGGACCCCAACAGGAAGCCAGTCTGGAGGACTTTGTGGAGGAGCTGAACAACATTCCTGTCATCTGGGACATGGATTTCGAGATGTCCCTCCTCCCTCCACCTTACTAGTACCACTATTAGTAGCACTAGCAGCACCAATAGTGATCACTAGTACAGGTAAGCATGAAGGTAAGTATGAAGGTAAGTACTTAGTGACGGGCGGCACGGTGACATTGTGGTTAGCACCTTGTCTCACAGCAAGAAGATCTGAGTTTTGGTCCCTTCTGTGTGGAGATTTGCTAATTTGCATGTATCTCCCCGTGTCAGCGTGGGTTTTCTCCGGGTTCTCCGGTTTCCCCCACAAAACAACTAGGCCAATTGGAGATGAATTGGACACAAATTGGCACCAATTTAACCTGTAGTTTCTTAAACAGTTTAATAATTAACAGTAGAAGCAAAAAAAAGCCAAATAAAAAGGCTCCAGTGGTGGCACTCTTGACCTTCAGGATCAGGGCAGGGTTCAACTCCCTGTGGAGTCTGTTTTCAGAATGGCTGCTTATCTAATGTCTAAATGTTTAATGTGCAATAAAAAAAAAAACCTTCCTGTTTATATGCATTAAATGAGGCTATTCCCTAATCTAGCGTCCTTTAACTTCAGCAAAGATTCATACTGTCCTCTCTATCTGTGAAATTCTTTTACGTTGCTATTCAGCAGGTTGATGGATTATAAAACCAGCAGTTAATGCTAATGTTGATCACTTGCCTGATTTTATGTCCCCCTGGCCCACCCATTTCAGCAGTTCTGTAGGCGGTCCTGGGACATGTCCCTGAGGAGTGCCAGCCAGCTGGTCAGCACTAATTTTGAGGGAGAAAGAGGAGACGCCGTCTAGACACGATGCTTTACTGCTCCTGTTTGGAGAAGAAATTCCATCTAAATAAGGAAAAATAAAATGTTTAAATCTTTAAATGTGTGTTGTCTTTCACCATGTGGACAACCAATGGTTAGATGATGAGCAAAAATGAACATAATTGTATTTAAATTAAAGTAGTTAAAACAGAAGTAAGTATTACTGTAATATTCTCTTCTGAACATTCTGATTAAATTACCTGTTTTTAGATGAGTCTCAAACATTAATAAACCTTTCAAAATCTCCAAGTGTTTAACGTAAAAAAAAAAAAAACACTAAAATCATCTTAGAATTTATATATGTAAACCTTAAAATAAAACTGAAATTGCTGTGTGGGATACACATTAGCCAATTATGAGCATGCGACTGTACTTTTATATTCTGTTAATTGTGTCCAGGCCGTGTTCCTAAGGCCTGTACTTAAAGTTGGTGCTATTAGCAATGAACACTTCACACCAATCAAGATTATGTCTCTTAACTTTGAGAATCTGGCAGTGAAAATCATTCCAGGCATTGACCTGGAGGTATGTAACGGTGTAATGTGTGTTGGTTTACATAGAATATGCTAGAACCAAAAGGAGTATCTACATTCGGGGACATAAAGTATCAGGAACCTGATTACGGGCCTGACTAAGAGCCTCCATTACTGGGCTTCTAGATAGAACTTCACCTGGTGGTCGTGGATGGGATTGGATAACAGCACCGTCCCCACACACTGCTCCTTGGGCGCCTGTCATAACTGCCCACTGCTCCCTCAGGGGATGTGTTAAATGCAGAGACCACATTTCACTGTGTGCACTTGGTGCTGTGCTGTCATGAAAGTGTTAACTAATCACTTTCACTTCACTTCAAAATTCAACAATTCAGAATTTCTTTGTATTGAAAAAACAAGTATTCGCTACATATAATGTGTGTTTTAATTTAAACCTGCTAAAAAAGCATAAAAAAAACAACATAAAAGAATGCAGATGTCTTATTTCAGTATTAGGCGCCTTTATGGTTAAGTACATAACTCCACATGTGTTCATTCATAGTTTTAATGCCTTCAGAGACAATCTACCAATGTAAAATGGTCATGAAGAAAACATATTGAAAGAGAAGGTGTATCCAAACGTTTGGCCTGTACTGTATGTGAAGTTATGACTGGAACGTCTGGATTTCTACATTCTGTTAATCACAAAACATTTTTTGTTAATCACAAAACAATTTTTTATATCAGATTACAGTGTCCCTGAGCAAATCCTAGATTCTCATAATATGTTGATATGTTGAACTCATATACCACATATGCATGTGGTATGGCAGATTGAAAAAGCACTGACAAAACATCTCCATCAAGTGTCAGGACATCTTTGAACCTGTACCTGGACAAGATAAACTCATCAGAACTGTGAAGACCAAGGGTTCATTCTGGGCAGAAGCAGCATCAAACAAAGACATATAGCTCATGCTTGTGCTCCCTTTCAGGGAAACGTATTTGGTTGTCTTAGTCAGCTTCTGCTGAACTTCCACAAAAATGAGTTCTTCATGAAGAGGATCGGTGATGAGGCTCAAGAAAACAGAATAATCTTTTGCATGAGATAAAGGAGCTTCTACATTATGTGGCAGCGTTGCATGAGAAAGACAGTAAATAAATCCCCAGAAATCTGACTGAGATGTTCGCCCACTTCTTTATCATCCAGACCTGCATGAAGAACCAGAATTATGATGCCATTATCTTGAAATTTAAACAACGTCTAATTATATGAAGCAGACCTGATGCATCGGTCTATGTGTGACGCAAACACAAGTTCAAGTGTAATGTTTAGGTGTGCGTTTTCATTAAGGTTTAAATGCATTATGTCTGTATAAGATGGAAGGACATTTGACAGCACTTGAGAAAAGATGACAGGGTGGCCTTGATAGTGGGCAACCAGCTGTCGTGGTCTCACAAAGAACATGGACCATGCGGTTCTTCAGGAGGTTTGCTGGTGAACTCAGCAGAGATGAGGTCACCTGATACAGAAATGGCCACCTCTCTAGGCTGGGTGGGCGTCCCTTCTGGCGTTCTTTCTTTACTCCAGTGGGCTCTGAAATAAATAAACAGCATGAATTTATAAAAATGTTAAACAAAAAGTGGTTTATTGAGCCGATTTAGATCTTGAGCAATTTTTAAAAGTTACTGACCATTTTCTTTTCATGGATTTTAATGAAGAAAGCAAGAAGCATAATTCACCATGATATGGTGGACGTGTCTTTTTCCATTTACTTTTATGAAGAAGAATTTTCCAAGAATTATATTAATAATCAAATAATGATTTTTATCCTTCAGGGGAATACCGAAAACATTAGCTTTTAAGGAGAAATCAGGAAGTTTGGGGAATAATGAATGTCAATCCAGAAGGCCTTATTATAAATGCACTCCCAGAATAAACAATCTGTTGTTTCAAGATCAGTTTAACAAAAAGAACAACTTGAGGTAAACTGACCTATCCTATCCATGGTGAGAGAGGTAAAGAAGAACCCAAAGATCACTGTGGCTGAGCTCCAGAGATGCAGTCAGGAGACTTCCCACCAGCAACAGTGCATTTCCATGCGCCAGATCATACAAAAAGATGGAAATATAAGATCACTGTCGTCCAGAATAAAAAAAATGCATCTTTAAGGAATGGAGGAACTGATTGCGTGAGTCCAAGATTCCGACCAGTGGACCTTTTTCCTGGTCTGGGGATGTCGGGTGGTGTACTGACCTCTCGCTGCTTCCTGTATTCTTTCTCCGGCGCGGATGTCTCTCTCCTGGCTGATGACCTGTTCCAGCCAACAAGAAACACAGGACATCAACATTAATGTACTGTACCAAATTTAAATTGTATTACACTGTAATAAAGTAAACATTAGCAGGCAAATTCTCAACAGTTTGTAAGCGCTTTCATGATGCCTGCAGAGCATAAGGAGTTGGTCTATAGTCTACCGTATACGGTCTACCATGTTGTCCCTTCACAGCATTGTCTTCTGATATCGTGGGAAATGTCTATGGGTTCTGCACTTGAGGTTGCATCTGCAACCCTAACCCTACTTTTGGTTCTAGCATAATCTATGTAAACCACCACACATTTACACCATTATATACCTCCATGTCAATGCCTTTTTTTTCGACCTCTGCCCTGGAATGATCTTCAATGCCAGATTCCTTTTTTGACAATAGATTCACAAGTTAAGAGACATCATCTTGATTGGTGTGAAGAGTTCATTGCTAATAGCACCAACTTTAAGTACAGGCCTTAGGAACACGGCCTGGACACAATTAACAGAATATAAAAGTACAGTCACACGCTCACTATTGGCTAATGTGTATCCCACACAGCAATTTCAGTTTTATTTTAAGGTTGACATATATAAATTCTAAGATGATTTGAGTGGTTTTTTATGTTAAACACTAGCAGATTTTGAAAAGTTTATTCCTGTTTGAGACTCATTGTCTTCTAGTATCATGGGAAACATCGCTGGGTTCTGCACTTGAGGTTGCATCTGCGTATTTTGGATACTTTGAGCAGAGAACCAAGAGAAGTTAGCAAAGTCAGTTATCTAATTGTACATTGATGTTAAAAAATAATAAAACAACCTTTTAAGATGGACTAGTGGTGCAGGACTAGTGGTCACAGTGTTGGTGGACACAGTGAACAATGACATTGCAAGTATTAAGCTCTAGTTAGGATCCTGCCTTCAGTATTGATTTGTGCATCTATATGAAAAACCAGAAATAAATAAATAAATAACTTAAAAACTGTCTACATGACTAACGATGATCTCATTTCTTTGTATACATAAATGTATTTCTTCACCAAGAATCTTATTTGCTGACTTGTCCTCAACTTTCAACACCCTGCAACCCCACATCCTGGCTAATAAACTTTCCTCCAACTTTCATCTAGACAACCAGACAATCCTGTGGATATTGGACTTTCTGACCAACAGATCACAGAGAGTACTGCTTAACAAAACATACTCTGACTTCTCCACCTGGTCACCACAAGGCTGCGTGCTCTCTTCTCTTATCTTCATTTTATACACAGATGACTGCAGGCACAGACACCCGGTGAAGGACTCTGATGACACAGTCCTCCAGTCTCTGCTGTCAGGCCCCTCACACAACCATGGTCCGCTTCTGCAGGAGTTTGTGGACTGGTGTGACACCTCATGTCTGGAACTGAACGTCAGAAAACCAAGGATTCTCTCACCAACAAGCAGAGAAACCTGACTACAGTAGTTACCACCTCTATCCACAGAAAGCCAGTAGAACTAGTTGAGAATTATAAATACCTGGGCCAAGAATCGAACCTGGTCAACTGCTTGGAAGGCAGCTATGCTCACCACTATACAACCAAAGCACAAACCAGGAAGTTTTCCATGTTGTGGTATGACCAATGGCATCTAGACCCAAAAGTGGTAATCCTTCTGAGCAATTGTCACAGTTTTTCCTACAGAGAGCATGGCACTGGTGAGGAAACAATCTCGTGCTGGATGCCTGAAAGAGACCATGCTCAGGGCAACAGCAGCAATGCATGGCCAGATAAAAAAAAGTGTGTCTGTGACATGACAGAGCATGAACTTTACAGAATGCATGCTTTGTGCTTATTAATTTATAACTTTCACTGCTGTTTTAATCATAAAGGCAATTGTGGGATTTGTAAAAAGATAGAGCATTAATGTTACTGATTGTGAGTTGAGCACCTTCAACTGTGTGCTGTGGGTGTATTGTGTTTGGCTTGGCTGCTTGATGAACACTTTAAAAAAAACACTACAATTAGTTACTTGTACTTTAAAACATAATGGCAGTGGTGGGATTTGAACCCACACCTCCAGAGAGACTGGAGCCTAAATCCAGCGCCTTAGACTGCTCGGGCACACTACCATTCAACAGGTTGTTAAAGATCCGGATGTGTTACAGAACGCTTGAGGTGAAGATATGAACTTAGTCTGAATTTGGCTTAAAAAGTTCCATGGCATAAAAGCAGGATAAAAAAAGGAGGACTGCGTTGGCCGGGAATCGAACCCGGGTCAACTGCTTGGAAGGCAGCTATGCTCACCACTACCCCACTATGGGGCAGTGGTGGCCTAGCGGTTAAGGAAGCAGCCCTGTAATCAGAAGGCTGCTGGTTCGAATCCCGATCCACTGAGGTGCCACTGAGCAAAGCGCCATCCCCCCACACACTGCTCCCCGGGCGCCTGTCATGGCTGCCCACTGCTCACTCAGGGTGATGGGTTAAATGCAGAGGACAAATTTCACTGTGTGCTGTGTATCAAATGTGACAATCACTTCACTTTATTATTATTACCATAAATCAGGAAGTTTTCCATGTTGTGAAGAACTTCAGCATGATGTTTACAACAGCTAATTCCTCTGAGTAATTGTAACAGTTTTTCCTACAGAGAACATGGCACTGGTGAGGAATCAATCTCGTGCTGGATGCCTGAAAGAAACCATGCTCAGGGCAACAGCAGCCAAATACTTGAAATGATCTAAGGATTACATCAGTTTATGACTGCCACAAACACACAAGAATGTGAAATAAAATATGTCTCAATAAATCTGTAGCAAGAAACTGCTGCTGAGTGAAAAAATTAAAACTACAGAAGGCAAAATGGTCCAACGTGGTACTGGCAAGGTGTACCTAATAAAGTGGCCGGTGAGTGTGTAATGTCACAAATTATAAATGTATATATTTTTTAATAATGCTGTCATTAAATCATTATGTAGCGGTTCTTCTTCTGCGTTGTGTAATTTTTTGATTTCTTTTCTTGAACCGTAATGACGAGCCGACACACACGAGACTTTCCGTGCAAACTGTATTCTGTACAAAATCAAAGTCGCGTCAGAACATCGCCTCACAAACCGCGTCTCTCTGCACCTCTCTCTCTCACAGCTCATGCCATGTGTCTAAGAGAACTGAACAATAACATAAAGTATTCACAATTTATAATACCGCATACCTGTACAAAAGCAAGGTCGCGTCAGAACATCGCGTCACAAACTGCGTCTCTCTGCACCTTTCTCTACAATATACAGTAATAACAGAACATAAAAAATATTCACAAAATAACACACATGCAAAATATTCCGAATATGTACATAAATTAAAATAGAAGAAATAACTTTTTACACACAAACCCCACGCACCTCTCACAGCTCATGCCATGTGTCTAAGAGGACTAAACCGGGTCTCCAACCCACTAACCCAAGGGCACGGCCGCATCCAACCACTTTTCGGGGGGGTGATCAAGTTTTAGAACCCACATAACTTCTTATAATTACCATAAATTGAACAAACAAAAATACAGAAACATATTTAACATAACCAGAAACATTAACACATTTTAACATTCTACAATTAAACAAACACCCGGATTATCATTATAATTCCCTTACCCACATCAGAATACAGGTAAACAAAATAAAAGTCTTTAGAAAATAAGAAAACAAAAGACACAAGAAAGAAGAAATACACTTATAAATCTAGTGTAACCATTTAACTCCGGCACATCTACATATTTGGGTATAGAAGATGGGGAGAAAGTTAAAGAGTTATTTTCTGAAGCTCACATTGGACATTTGCTAATCGTACATTTGGAAAAATGGGAATCCATAAAAAGGATCCAGCGACGTTCCTCCTGTCTCGATCCTGAAACCACAGTGAGACAACCAGCACCAGGCCTCAGTATATTGTGTTAACTTCAGGCAATAAGCCTACACAGCAATGTACCAGTAAGTTGCAAAGCTAATTTACCTTTTGTGCTAAGCTGGAGATTGTCATACATCATAGTTATATTTACATATTTCACATCTGACGTGAAAAGCAGTAGTGCCTGTATTTCTCTCTTTTAGGGCAGAACGAAAATTGATTGGTTCAGAGAGAGAACCAGTCAAATCGTAGAGGAGGCGGGTCTAACGAAATGGAGGGGCAGATGGGAGTTTAAAAAAATGTCTCTGTGGCAGGATCCGTGAATGGATTTTTCACTGCGCTTAATACAAAAGTAAGATTATTTAAAATGTATTTGATGTACAGGCTTTACTTTGCGAAATTGGTTTGAGGCAATGAACACACTCACCAGATAATGTTGATTAAAGCAGGTTAGCATTAACTTAGCATTAGATATTAGCTAGCTTTAGTAATTAAACAACCATAAAGATTCTGATGAAATGCTGATTGCATGTGATGCATAACTCATATTTGTGTATTTTATAACCACTTTTGAAATCAGAGCTAGCTGATTATATTTTTCATTTTGCCAGCAGCCATCACTTCAGGTCAGGTTTGGTATTTGAAATGGCTTTTTTCTACATAATTATGATCTCTTATTAGTGTTGTAGAGTTTTTAAAGTCTGGGGAAGACTGTGTTGCAAGCAGTTACTATAAGTAATGTAGGGCAAAGATGTGCTGTCAGCTTTATTACTGCTGGTGGTTAAGATTAGTAATACAGTAACGTTATTGCCCTCGAATGAAGAAGGTTAAAGGTCCTGAGGTCATCCAAGCAGTTGTTGTTTTTTAGGAGGAGGAGGAGGATTTTGTGCATTCCTATATCAAGCTATTTTAAATCTCATGTCTGGCTTGGCACAAATTATTACATGAATGCTCTTATTTTTCCTGATGTAAAAGACAGTATCAGAGTGGACATACTATGCACATCACAGTTAAAGCAAACATTTGTTTTGATCAGCCATTAAGTGATGACCAACCGCTGATCACTGTAGTACAGACACTCTGTCAAAAACAACTACTTAAAGAACATCCACATCTCATGATGCTTATGGACGCCATCTACGAAGGCCTGATCTTAGTGCAGCTTTTATGAATAAAATGTAAAACAGACAGAGATTTGCACATTGAACTCAGTTCAAAGAACTTTATTTGTCCCCGAGGGGCAATTTAAAAGGCGCAGTGGCGCAGCACACACATATAACAGTTAAACAACAGTTAACAACATAAAAATAGCAATTTTCTGTATATTGCTATGAACAATGATAAATAACTGTACATAACAGAAGCAGTAAGGTGCATACTTTTAAGAAGTGTGTGGGGTGATAATGGTTGATTTGGAGGGATGTCAGGAGATCAAAAGAAGAACAACTTTGAGAACCAAGGTGACCTTCCTTCTCTGTGTCCTGCAGCCGAGGGCATCGAAACCGGCATTTGGAGGGGAGCTACTCAAAGGCAGAATTCAGAGGGTGTGAGGGGTCTTTAATGACCCTAAGTTAGTCAGTCCAATAATACAGCGCTCTTTATCCGATTTGCGTGCTGCGTGCTGGTGGAATGGAACCAGCACATGATTGAGAATGATATGACACTCTCTATGAAGGAGTAGTAAAAAGTCTGTAAAATATATTTCCTGATTCCAGAGGATTTGATCTGCTTAAGGAGGTTTTGCTGTTGATGACACTTTCTGAGAAACCCCTCTGTATTGCAGGAGAACTTCAGCAGGGGGTCGAGGATGGTGCCCAGGTATTTACAGTACAGGCCAAAAGTTTGGACACACCTTCTCATTCAATGTACTTTCTTTATTTTCATGACCATTTACATTGGTAGATTCTCACTGAAGGCATCAAAACTATGAATGAACATATGTGGAGTTATGTACTACAATGAAAACATGTTTTACATTGTAGTTTCTTCAAAATAGCCACCCTTTGCTCTGATTACTGCTTTGCACAGGCTTGGCATTCTCTCGATGAGCTTCAAGAGGTCGTCACCTGAAATGGTTTTCCAACAGTCTTGAAGGAGTTCCCAGAGGTGTTTAGCACTTGTTGTTCCCTTTGCCTTCACTCTACGGTCCTGCTCACACCAAACCATCTCGACTGGGTTCAGGTCCTGTGACTGTGGAGGCCAGAGCTTAATACTTGCAATTTCATTGTCCACTTTGTCCACCAACACTATTTAAACCTGCACCATTAGTCCATCTTAAAAATTGAAGATTATATTTTAGTACTTTTTAACAGCAATGTACAATTAGATAACTAACTTTGCTAACTTCTCCTGGTTCTCTGCTCAAAGGATCCAAAATATGCAGATGCAACCTCAAGTGCAGAACCCAGAGACGTTTCCCATGATAGTAGAAGACAATGCTGTGAAGGGACAACATGGTAGACCGTATACGGTACTATAGACCGACTCCTGGTGTTCTGCAGGCATCATGGAAGCGCTTACAAACTGTTGAGAATTTGCCTGCTAATGTTTACTTTATTACAGTGTAATACAATTTAAATTTGGTACAATACATTAATGTTGATGTCCTGTGTTTCTTGTTGGCTGGAACAGGTCATCAGCCAGGAGAGAGACATCCGCGCCGGAGACAGAATACAGGAAGCAGCGAGAGGTCATTACGCCACCCGACATCCCCAGACCAGGAAAGAGGTGCACTGGTCCGAATCTTGGACTCACCCAATCAGTTCCTCCACTCTTGTCTGTCCCCATGCAGATCAGCGGTATGTCATGCTGCACCGTCCCCAATTCAGGCTGAACTTTTTCTTTCCTCTCTTGCGCTACGTGGAGCAAAATGAGGAAACTCTGAGTGCGCTGGCAGCGGTGGGGTCAGTGAAGGTGGACTGCAGTTTAAACGGAGTAACTTTAAAGATGCAGTTTTTTTATTCTGGACGACAGTGAGCTTAGATTTCCATGTTTTTGTAAGATCTGCAGCATGGGAACGCACATAAAAACCATACAGTACCCACACTTAAGTATCATTGACAATTTGCTATATCGAAGGACTCAGGCTCCTTACCTGTATAAAATACAACTGGAAGACAGAAGTGTTGCTGATTGATGAGCTCTGGACCCCTTTTTTTAATGGACATGCCCAAAATTAAACAGAGAAAACTATAAGTATTCATTTCAACTAATTACTGTTGTTCTGGGACAGTTTTGAAAATCAAATTTCAATCAAAAGTAAAACTAAAATGAAAACATGAATATAACTATTTTCTATTCCAATAATCTCTGGAATAAATGAACTGTATACACATTATTGAGTATCATGGCATTGCATTTTTTTTGGATGTGAGGCACCGTGGCGCCTGGCACTTTCTGCATTGTAGACGTGTTTTCACCCTATGGATGCCACATCCTGCAGTATCCCGTCGCCGCTTGGCAGAGAGGTGGGTGTAGAAAATATATGAAGTAAAAAATTTGATCATGTAACTGATTTGAAATAAACAATACTGTACTCAGCAATTCAACAAAGAACATCAAGTATAGGGAGAAAACATAAAAAATATATGAATAATCTTTCTTTAATAATAAATTCTAAAACAGAGAGTACATACCTTTCAGAAGAAGGGATCTGAAAATGCCTCAACCTCATCTGCACACAGGAGATCCTCTTCATCAGATGAATATTGAACAGTGCAAATAGCTGGACTGCTGTGTTGCACCAGATTATCCAGCACCTCCTCAGTCGTAAAAAACTTGCTTCTTTGCTGCGCCATCATAGTTTGGTCTTCTTTCAGAATCTACAGAAACAGCGGCGCCTGTCTTGTGTTGTGGACTGTTTTGCCTGTAATTCTGTACAATACGCGCAGGCATATCTCACGATCACATTGATCGATTTGAATAGTTTGTTTTAATCGTCTGAGCCTGTAGAATCGTGGGAGCATTTGTGGAAATAACTTCATCAACACCATTCACCACACACCATACTTTCGGGCATGAAGGCTGCATTAAGGCTGCTGATTTATTTGGAATTTTTTGGTGAAGTTCGTTTCTGTGCGTGTCTTTGGAATTGTGTTTTGTTTAGGTAGTTTTGATTTAAAGCCTTAGCTAAAGGAAGCTAAATATTTTTTTTTCTTTGAATATATGTGGTTATCACAATTTTTTTCATGTCCTGTTTGTCTGTGGGATGATGAGTCTCAGCTTGTGGAGAAACTACAGCAGCAGATGCTGGATCAGGAAGAGGTACGCCTGCGTGAACGCTTGCTTGTGTTCTGTTCTGTAGAAACCACCTACTTTCTGAAAATGCTGAGTGATTTTTTATTTTACACACACAAACACTTACACGTGTAACTAAACTCAGAGTCAATGACTTGCTTTTATATCAGTCTTGTTGGTCCCCTAATACTGAATCTAAAGTCTCTATCTGAAATTGAGCCTTGGTGCAGAATAACTACTTTGATCCAGTCCCACAATGAGATTTCCCCAGGATGTGCCGTTTCCGTGTCTGTAGCTTTAAGGAAGCGGCCCCGTATTCAGAAGGTTGTCGGTTCAAATCCTGTAGCTTTAAGGAAGCGGCCCCGTATTCAGAAGGTTGTCGGTTCAAATCCCGATCCTGAGGTGCCACTGAGCAAAGCACCATCCCCACACACTGCTCCCCGGGTGCCTGTCATGGCTGCCCACTGCTCACTAAGGGTGATGGTTAAAAGCAGTGGGTAACACACTCACCTATGAACCAGAAGACACAGGTTCAAACCCCTCTTGCTACCATTGTGTCCCTGAGCAAGACGCTTAACCCTGAGTTATCTCCAGGGTTACTGTCCCTGTAAATACTGATTGTAAGTTGCTCTGGATAAGGGTGACTGATAAATGCTGTTAATGTAATGTAATGTAATGTAATGAATTTGTGCTCAACGATCACTTCACTTTCACTTCAAATTTTAACCAAGCGTATGGTTCGTATGCTCTGTGTATCTGTGACTTCAGGATAAGACCGAGGTTGATGAGCGAGTGGGAAAAGATGACCAAGGTGGCAAGGAGTTGTGTCTGGGCTACAGAGAACTGCAGAGGGAGTGTAGAGTGAGACACGCATGGGCCAGAACCATTCATACACAGTGGGTACGGAAATTTTTCACTCTTTGTTATATTGCAGTCATTTGCTAAAATGATTTAAGTACATTTTTTCCTCATTAATGTACATACAACACTGAATATTGACAGAAAAATACTGATATTTTTGCAGATTTATAAACAATGAAAAACTGAAATATCACATGGTCCTAAGTATTCAGAATTTAGTAGAAGCGTCTTTTTGATCTAATACAGCCGTGAGTCTTTTTGGGAAAGATACAGCAAGGTTTTCAAACCTGGATTTGGGGATCCTCTGCCATTCCTTCTTGCAGATCCTCTCCACTTCTGGCAGGTTGGATGTAAACTCTGGTGGACAGCTAATTTTAAGTCTCTCCAGAGATTCTCAATTGGGTTTAAGTCAGGGCTCTGGCTGGATCATTCAACAGGCACAGAGTTGTTGTGAAGCCACCCTTTCGTAATTGTAGCTGTGTGCTCAGGGTCATTGTCTTGTTAGAATGCTGCTACCACCATGCTTCACTGTTGGGACTGTATTGGACAGGTGATTCTGCGTTTCTGAGCACTCTGGAGAAGGTTTTTGTCCAGGATATCCCTGTACTTGGCTGCATTTCTCTTTCCCTTGATTGCAACCAGTCGTCCTCCCCTGCAGATGCAAAACCGCCCCACTGCATGATGCTGCCACCACCATGCTTCACTGTTGGGACTGGATTGGACAGTGCCTGGTTTTCTCCACACATACCTCTTAGATTTAAGGCCAAAATGTAGAAGCTTCTGGCAGGCCACTCTGCCATAAAGTCCTGACTTGACTTTCTACAACTTTCTTCCATCTCCTGACTGCATCTTTGGGTTCTTCTTTACCTCTCTCACCAACGCTCCCAGTGCCAGAAGGGACGCCCACCCAGCCTGGAGAGGTGGCCATTTCTGCATCAGGTGACCTCATCTCACCAGCAAAGACAGGATTCACAGAAAGCGGGTGGACATCCTGAAAGGAAGCATTCTGGCCAAGAACCTCCTGAAGAACCGCATGGTCCATGTTCTTTGTGAGGCCACGACAGCTGCTTGCCCACTATCAAGGCCACCCTGTCAGCAGCATTCATTGGTACATGTATCCCAGTCACATACCTAGATTAAATTTGCCTGTGACACCCAGTTTTTACTTCCTTTTTTTTCTTTTCAAGTGTCCTTCCATCTTATACAGACATAATGCATTTAAACCTTAATGAAAACACACACCTAAACATTAAACTTGAACTTGTGTTTGCATCACACATATCCCAGAGTAGACCGATGCAGCAGTGACGTCTATGCCATATTCTCTCCTGACACTGTCCAGATGTCCTGACACTTATGAGTTCAACATATTGGATTTATGAGAATCTAGGATTTGCTCAGGGTTACTGTAATCTGCTATTAAAAAAAAAACCACAAATGTTTTGTGATTAACATTTAAAGTTGAGAATGTAGAAATCCAGACGTTCCAGTCATAACTTCACATACAGTACAGGCCAAACGTTTGGACACCTTCTCATTCAATATGTTTTCTTCATGACCATTTACATTGGTAGATTCTCATTGAAGGCATCAAAACTATGAATGAACACATGTGGAGTTATGTACTTAACAAAAAAGGCAGCTAATACTGAAGTAAGACATCCACATTCTTTTGTGTTATTTTAATGCTTTAGTAATATTAAATATGAATGGAGGATGAATGCCTCTGGAAAGTTAAATGAAAAAAAAACCTTATGCCTCTTTTTCTATTTGTAGCTGTGGCACCTAATACCCCCACAACTCATCTCCTTACCTCATCTCCTGCCCGGCTCCTCGCTGCAGCGCACACCTCAGCCTGCACATCACCATGGTAACCAGATGCTTGCTAATCTTTTCCACCTGTTTCTGGTGCGTGCCGCTGCCTGCTACTGAACACTTTCATGTACCTGCCAGTTTTTTTGCACACAACTTTGGGTTTTCCTGTGCATCCAGGAACCCTGCACCTTCCCTTCTTGTCAAACATTATTGGCTAGTGGACATTGGTCATGTGGACATTTTGGTTTGGAATGGGTGACGTGGTGCTGTCTGAAGTGCACAAGAACACCAGTAAGACTGTTGATCATGTCGTGGCCAATCAGTAAATGTTCATTAAGACAGGTACCTTTGTGTTTGGCGGAGCAGTCGAAGACCACACGTAACCTGTCAGGTTTCTTTGGATGATAGATGGCGTGGTGTGGTATGTACCATGTCTTGCCAGGGAGTCCGATATCATCAGTCTCTTCTGCATCACCTCTTTCGATGATGTCATTAATGTATTTCATGTAATCCTCCTTGTATTTTTCGTCTTTCATGAGTTTGCGTTTGAACTGGTTTGGTCTGTTTTCAGCAAGTTTGTGGCTTTTCTCTAAATGGCAATGGCATCTCCAAATGTCCCTTTTCCATCTGTGTTATGCCTTGCTCAAGCTTTTGGAGGAATGTTAAATCCTCCTGTGATACAGTCTATTCGTTCCTGTCAGTCTCTTTGAAATCTCTTTCCAGAGCAAGTATTGCATCTGTTGGAGTGGAGTGAGGGATTTCTTTAACTGTGACTCTGTGGCAGAGGCTGCTGTCTATATCCGTTTCATTGTACAGTGCTGAGTTGCCTACTATGCTCCATCCTAAGTCTGTGCGAATAGCATAGGGCTCACCATCTTTTCCTAAGATTACTTGTTTAGGTGCAAGAGCTCTGGGACAGGTATAACCTATAAGGATGAGGAGTGGAGGGATCTCATCTACAATAGGCAGTAAATGACTGTTTGGCTGTTTCACATGTGGGTATGTGTTCCCTGTTAGCAGGTAAGCAATCCTTGGAGTATGCCGTGGGGAGCTTTATGACTGTGGCTGAGTTATAAACTCTCACCAAGAGATCAGACACCCTTCCACTACTTATGACAGCATTTTTACCCAGCATGTTAGTCAATTTCAGCTTTACTGGACAAACATCTGCCTGCAGCTCATGCGTTACATCCTGATCCACAAAGACAGCATCGCTCTGAGTGTCTAATAATGAATAGACCAATTTTTCCTTGAGTGGAATTTGTGGTGGTTGACAGCCATACTGGGACTATCATTGAGGTGCTGACGGTCTGTTCTGATCTGGCAACATTAAGTGACATGGCTGTTGCAGTTTCAGGTGATTTGCATTCTCCGTACTCACACGTGTTTGTCTTTGCAAACTGTTACTGTAGTTTTAATCATGAAGACACACAGGATGTCTCTTTGTGCAGGTTTCGCAAGTGAGGCGGCGTCTGCAGTCCATAACACATATTTCTCTCACATATTTCTTTCTATTTTCTAGAGACATCTTTAAGAAGTCTGGGCATTTGTGAAGCTTATGTGCGTCCTGGCACAACATGCATGGGGAACTGTTAGGTGTCTTTGTTATTGTCGGTTTGTCACGTTGTACAGTTGCATTTGTGTTAAATACACCTGCTTTATTCCCACTGATACCCCTTGTAGTCCTTTTATCAATTTGTTTCAGTGCGGCGAAGTGCATGAATGGATGTGACTGGGTTGCTTCTGCTTCTAATGAGAGGAAGGAAGCAAAATCACAGAAACTTGGAAATTCATCACCCTCCATTAAAGTTTTTGATACCTGTCTATTCCATCTTGCATTTATCCAGTTCAGTAGTTTGTGCAACAATCTTAGATTTTCTTGGCATACGTTTAGTATTTGTAATCCCTTTACGTGAGGCATAGCAAGCTTGCATGCATTTATGAAATCTGCAAGGTTCCTTAATCCATCAGCGTCTCTGGACTGCACCTTTGGCCAATTCGCTACCTTCTCTCTAAATGCCTTTTGTATCATGAATGGTTGACCGTATCTTTGGTTTAGTATATCCCAAGCATCATTGTATGCCTCTTCATCGTAAGAATGCACTTAACCTGGAACACCGAACAGGTTCCAACGTTTATCAGACGGCCTTATCCAGAGTACTTTACAGTCAGTAGTGACAGGGACAGTCCCCCCTGGAGCAGCTCAGGGTAAAGTATTGTTAGTATTCCATATTGACTTTAACATTGACTAACTCATCACTAACTCACTCTTCTCTTTTCTCTATCCTTCACCATCCACTGTGGTGGACAGAGGATGAAGGTGGACGCTGTAATACAGCTGGACCTAGATGTGACATAGTCACCGAATGCCACACGTCACATGCCACGAAATATATGGCGGTTTGTGATTTGCTTCTTTACGTGCTATAACTGATCTATGCGACCGACGGTTTAAGGCCAAATACATTAAGCCCTTTGTGTACATTTTATTTTTTCTTATTTAGATGTCATTTCTTCCACAAACAGGAGAGCAGTAACGCATCGGGTCTAGCCGATGTCTCCTCTTCCTCCCTCAAAACCTGTGCTGACCAGCTGGCTCCAGGTTTCACTCACTGACTGTGAGTACCGCGGCTCCTCAGGGACGTGTCTTCTCACCACAATTTTCCAGGACCGTCTACAGAACCGCTGAAATGGGTGGGCCAGAGGAACATAAAATCAGGCAAGTGATCAATATTATTAGCATTAACAGCTGGTTTTATAAAGCAGTCACCTGCTGGGGGTGAAGGTAAATCACGCTAGATTAGGGAATAGCCTCATGTAATGCATATGAGCAGTAAGTATATAAACGTATATTAAACATATAGACACTAGATAAGCAGCCATTCTGAAAACAGACTCCACAGGGAGTTGAACCCCGCCCTGATCCTGAAGGTCAGGTGTGCCACCACCGGAGCCTTTTTTTTGGCTTTAATTTTTTTCTACTACTGTTAATTATTAAACTGTTTAATGAACTACAGGTAAAATTAGTGCCAATTCATGTCCAATTCATCTCCAATTGGCCTAGTTGTTTTGTGGGGGAAACCGGAGAACCCGGAGAAAACCCACGCTGACACGGGGAGATACATGCAAATTTGCAAATCTCCACACAGAAGGGACCGAAACTCAGATCTCCTTGCTGTGAGACAAGGTGCTAACCACAATGTCACCGTGCCGCCCGTCACTAAATACTTACCTTCATACTTACCTTCATGCTTACCTGTACTAGTGATCACTATTGGTGCTGCTAGTGCTACTAATAGTGGTACTAGTAAGGTGGAGGGAGGAGGGACATCTCGAAATCCATGTCCCAGATGACAGGAATGTTGTTCAGCTCCTCCAAAAAATCCTCCAGACTGGCTTCTTGTTGGGGTCCCTGTGGACTGTCTGCTGCTGGGTCGCTGGTCATCATTTCCTGCTCCATCTGGTCCTGAAGAATCCAGCGGTCCTCGTTGCTCTCAAACTCCATGGATGATGTGCTGGTGGAGGGCTGGTGAGCACTGGTGACACTGGGCAGAGGTGTGGCAGGACCATCCTGTACCTGCGGCCTTCTCCATGGAGGCAGAAAGCTCATCTCCACAGCCAGGTCCCAGATTCCAGGAACAAAGCTCAGCTTGTCCATCACATCTACCGGAAAAACAACCTCCTGAGTGTCTTCCTGCTGGGGTGGCTGTGGAGTAGCCTGCAGCTGCTGCATACAGGGAATGCTCCACAGCAGAGCTGGAGGGGAGTTAGTGTCCCTCACACATGCCCACGGTATACCTGAGAAGTGCAGTGACATGAATACATTGAGATATTTGGTTATAATTTACTGACTTTGATACCTTACAATGGACCATATATGTTTACTGCATACACAAATACTGGATTTACAGTGAGCTGCACCTGTGGTTTGTTTTTCTTATTGATCTTGAGTTATGAATTATGAGGAAATCGGTAGAATACCGAAGAGAAAACACAGTATTATGTGGAGTTTCTTAATGTCTTACCAGTGTGAAGAATGTGAGTTGGTATTTTTGGCAGGATCCTGCGAGGTGGCCTTCTGGTGACTGGTGGCTCCTTGGTCTTTTTCCGAGGGCGGCCCATCCTTCACCTGGAAAAATCTCTCTATGTGTCCTAAAAAACAAAAGTGAGCAGGTAATAAATGATGCTAACCTAAGTTATACTAAGGTAAGTTGTGCTACGCTAAATTATGCTAAGCTAATCTCTCAACCATAAGCTAAAATTAAGAAACTACAAAATAAATTAAGAGTTATCAAGTCTAAACAGAAACACTAACTAATAACAGTGCTAAAACAATAAAAGAAGTTAGCCTTTAAAAAGGCTTTTGGTGTGAAAAGTAGAATTTTTTGTCTGAAGAAAGCAGGAGTAATAAAAATACAACTGGCTCCTTCAGTGTTGCCTAGCAACTGTATGTTGTAAACATATGTTCACATGTAACAGAAGCCAATCAGGAGCCACATATTTAAGCAGAAACATTTTCTCTATTCATATTTGCACCTTTGCATATTAGAACTGAAAATCTCTTTCTGGTCAAAATACATGTTTGATATATTTTTGAATAGCCAAATTATTTACATTTACTGTCCAAATAAATAAAATTTAGCAACATATAGCAACTGAATTTTATTTAGTTTAATTATTTTATTTTATTTTACTGTTTAATAATACTGCTAGAGGATGCATAGAGGTTCATTCTTGAAGAATATATTTTAAAATATATACTTTTAATGTTCGTGAGAGGAAAAGCACAACTTCCAGCATTCCTAATTGCAACGATTTCTTATCTCCACTAGATGGCGGTAGAGATCTCACTCAATCATTTACAAGGTCTACTGATGTTTACTTAGACGTCAGTAGATTTATATCTGTTTATTTAATATGGTGGCAACATTCACTCCTTTGAAACAATTGTGTCAAGCAAACATGTCTGGTGCCATCTTGTTTCTACTAGATGTGAAAGGCAGGTGGCACAGATATGAACTGGGTTGAAAGACACTGGGGTCCTAAGGATGTTAACGGAACGGCCTGATTTGGTAACAATGCTGTTCCCCTCACTGTTCTTGACATGCAGTTAAGATTTATGATATTTTTGGTTGAGACCTTTGTCAGAATTATGCTTTTACTTCTGTTTTAGATTCAGTATATTCATTGTTATGTACTTTCAGTCTTAAGTCATTCATAAATTGAGTTTCAAAAGATTTTGTGTGTTTTTGTGCTGTATTAGAGTTGACTGTATTAGACAATTTGCATTACTGAATTCCTGACATCCTATTTGTACTTCAGGCAGCCTAAAGGAATGTTAGTCTGGGAATAGGTACTCCAGTTGTTCTACTGTTGAGTTGTAAACTTCCTGTGCTTCACTCATAGAAACATCATGATTGGGCAGTCTTGCAAGCTCCTCTGGCGTAAGCTGCCGGGTTAACTGGACATCAGGGACTTCAATTCTGGCCACATCTGCCAAGTCTGGGCCATTGCACCATAAAGCTCATCAACCTAAAACAAAATTCTGCATCTCGATTCTGCATCATCACAGAGATGTTTCATGGTAAACACATCTAGCACATATGATAGATCACATTAGATTACATTAGCACAATCATTAGGGTAGGGTCCCACAAACACACCCAAACACACCTTAATGAAAAATATATATTTGCGTGTGGCAAAAGTATGTGGAGAAAAGAATGCGGTTCTCTTCTTTTAGGATGTTTCAGGTTAACTGAATTCAGCTGGTATGGTGACTGGTTATTTTCGCATCTCAGGTAATGGAAGTTCCGTTCTTCTTGGAACCTGTTGAGATGAGTCTGAAGCAATGCTAAGAAAACCCAGCAATACACTAAACTAAACAATACTAATACTTAGTGGTAGCAGCAATATTTGATTAATTCTTCCAGCTGAAAAAATATACAGCATGTACAAAAATAGCTGAATAGAGCTGACATTATCAGTGTAAAAAGATACTGTAAACTGATCGACCACTTTTGTTGTTTTCCATGTACTCTGCTAAAGCAAAAGATTTGCAATTTAGTCATTTGTTAATAAAGGTGTCACGGGTGGGGCTGGACATGGCAATGAAGGAGGACACATTCGCACGATTTCACGCGACGGGTTTAATATAGACCACACACGAGACAAAGGAACATAAACACGCACAATGACCCGACTGCGAACAGACACAAACAGGATAGCTTTATACAATTATATAAATAGACACCAGGTGAACACGATCAGGGAACATTACACGAGAATAACATGAAACTCCGGTCCGGACTGCGGATTCGGAGTAACCCCTGCCGGTCCGGATCATGACAAAAGGATTGCATCAGCACTTTGGACATTGAATTGCCATTTGCAAAATGAATTTCCTTTTGAATAAATATGTAGAAAACCCATGGCAAAACGGAATGCAATTGAGTGAATTGTTATTATATTTTTTATTAAAAAACCTTGAAATTATCTAAAGATTACATCAGTTTACATGCACTAATTGAATATTGCATTGGCAATTGCCCATTGAACTTACATTTCAATAGTTGTGCTTAAAACCGTCCATATTAAACTGGTTTTCTGATCATGACAGTGAGTGTACTGCAGAAGGCAAAATGGTCTAATGTGGTACTGGCAAGGTGTACCTAATAAAATGGCCGGTGAGTGTATAATGTCACTAAATATAAATGTATATATTTTTAATAATATTCAATATTATTAATATAATCTTATTAATATAATAGCAATATTCAAGCTGGGGATCGTCATCGTACATCATAGTTATATATACATATTTCACACGTGAAAAGCAGTAGCGCCTGTATTTCTCTCTTGTGGGAGTTTACTCACAAATTTCCGAGGGCAGAACGAAAATTGATTGGTTCAGAGAGAGAACCAATCAAATCGTAGAGGAGGCGGGTCTAACGAAAGTGATGGGGCAGGTGGGGGTTTAAAAAATAAATGTCTCTGTGGCAAGATCCGTGAATGGATTTTTCACTGCGCTTAGTACAAAAGTAAGATTATTTAAAATGTATTTAATGTACAGGCTTTACTTTGAGAAATTGGTTTAAGGCTTTGAGCATTATTGTTTTGCTTAAAGCAGGTTAGCATTCACTTTGCATTAGCTATTAGCTAGCATTATTAGTAAACCAACCACGAAAATTCTAATGAAATGCTGATTGCATGTGATGCATGACTCATATTTGCCTATTTATAACCAATTATGAAAATCAAAGTTTGCTGTAAAAACGGAGATATTATGTTTTTCATTTTGCCTGCAGCCATCACTTCAGGTCAGGTTTGGTATTTGAAATGGCTTTTTTGCTACATTATTATGATCTCTTATTAGTGGTGTAGGGTTTTGAAGGTCTGGGGAAGACTGTTTGTAGCAGTAGTTAATATTAGTAATGTAGGGCAAAGCTGTGCTGTCAGCATTATTACTGCTGGTGGTTCAGATTAGTTATACAGTAACGTTATTGCCCTCGAATAAAGAAGGTTAAAGATCCTGGGGTGACACACAATAGAAATGTTCTGTATGTTGCGCTATGAACAATGATAAATAACTGTACATAACAGAAGCATTAAGGGGCATACTTTTAAGAAGTGTGTGAGGTGATAATGGTTGATTTGGAGGGATGTCAGGAGATCAAAAGAAGGACAGCTTTGGGAACCAAGGTGATTTTCCTCCTCTGTGTTTTCCAGTCAGCAACATCGGAGTCTGCGTTTGAAGGGGAGCCTGACAGCGTTCTTTTGCCGGTTTGTGTGCTGCGTGCTGGTGGAATGGATTCAGCAGATGATTGAGAATGATACGACACTCTCTATGAAGGAATAGTAAAAAGTCCGTAAAATTTCTTTCCTGACTACAAAGGATATGAGCTGCCTGGTGACACTTTCTGAGAATCTCCTCTGTGTTGGAGGAGAACTTCAGCAGGGGATCGAAAATGATGCCCAAGTATTTATAATCCTCAACTAGCTCTACTGGCTTCCTGTGGATGGAGGTAACTGCTGCAGCCAGGTCCCCCTGCTTGGTGGTGAAGATCACCACCATCTCCTTGGTTTTACTGATGTCCAGTTCCAGACATGAGGTGTCACACCAGTCCAGAAACTCATGCAGAAGTGTCACACCAGTCCACAAACTCCTGCAGAAGCAGACCATGGTTGTGTGAGGGGCCTGACAGTCTGGAGGACTGTGTCCTTGGCGTCCTTCACCGGGTGTCTGTGCCTGCAGTCATCTGTATATAAGATGAGGAGCAGAGGAGAGTGCCGACCAGGTGGCGGTATAACAGATGGCGGTATAACAGAGGTCAGAGAGAGTTTTGTTAAGCAGTACTCTCTGTGATCTGTTGGTCAGAAAGTCCAATATCCACAGGATTGTCTCGTTGTCCAGATGAAAGTTGGAGGAAAGTTTATTAGCCAGGATGTGGGGGTGCAGGGTGTTGAAAGCTGAGGACAAGTCAGCAAATAAGAGTCTTAGTGAAGAAATAGATTTATGTATACAAAGAAATTAGATCATTGATTTTCAGTTGTCAGATATAAATATATTTTTAATGTATTAATTATTTAAATTCTGGTTATTCATATATATGCACATATCAATACTGAAGACATGATCCTTACTAGAGCTTAATACTTGCAATGTCTGTTGCAAAAAGGTTCATTGTCCACTTTGTCCACCAACACTATTTAAACATGCACTACTTGTCCATCTTAAAAATTGAAGGTTATGTTTTATTACTTTTTAACAGCAATGTACAATTAGATAACTAACTTTACCAACTTTTCCTGTTTCACTGCTCAAAGGATCCAAAATATGCAGATGCAACCTCAAGTGCAGAACCCAGAGACGTTTCCCATGATATTAGAAGACAATGCTGTGAAGGGACAACATGGTAGACCGTATACGGTAGACTATAGACCAACTCCTGATGCTCTGCAGGCATCATGGAAGCGCTTACAAACTGTTGAGAATTTGCCTGCTAATGTTTACTTTATTACAGTGTAATACAATTTAAATTTGGTACAATACATTAATGTTGATGTCCTGTGATTCTTGTTGGCTGGAACAGGTCATCAGCCAGGAGAGAGACATCCGCGCCGGAGACAGAATACAGGAAGCAGCGAGAGGTCAGTACGCCACCCAACATCCCCAGACCAGGAAAGAGGTGCACTAGTCCGAATCTTGGACTCACCCAATCAGTTCCTCCACTCTTGTCTGTCCCCGTGCAGATCAGCGGTATGTCATGCAGCAAAGTCCTCAGTTCAGGCTGCACTCTTTCCCTCCTCTCTTCCGCTATGTGGAGCAAAGTGAGGAAACTCGGGGTGCGCTGGCAGCAGTGGGGTCAGTGAAGGTGGACTGCTGTTTAAATGGAGTAACCTTAAAGATGCAGTTTTTTTATTCTGGATGACATTTATCGTCCATTTCAATGTTTTTGTAAAATCTGCCGCATGGGAACGCACGCTCCTTGTTGCTGGTGGGAACGCAAAGGCGATGCAGCTAGACTGCTCTGCCCCGTCCATTTGAACGCACTTATTATAGGGAACCTGTTGTCCCCAGCATGCGGATTAACCTGAGGGAGGAAGATAAACGGCGCTTCTGACCCCAAGAAGAGCACAGCAGGAGGACCCGTCCCTGCTAGCCCTGTTGGATTGAGCAAGATACGCCGTTAAGTACAAAAAACCATATACAGATACAGTACAAACCTTAAAGTATCACTGACAATTTGCTATATTGAAGGACTCAGGCTCCTGTATAAAATACAACTGGAAGACAGAAATGTTGCAGATTGATGAGCTCTGGAGCCCTTTTTAATAGTCATATCCAAAATTAAACAGAGGAAACAATTTTTTTTAACTTACTTGTGACTGTAGTTATTCATTCCAACTAATTACAGATGTTTTGGGACAGTTTTGAAAATATCACATCATATGTATATTCCCCAATTTTTTTGTTTATATTTTCCAATCAAAAGAACAACTTGCAAAAAAAACTGGCTAAACAAGAACAAAATGTATTGATTTGAAATTTGAAAAATATTAAAAGTAATACTAAAACGATATAAAATAACTATGTTAAATTCCAATAATTCCCTGGAATAAATTAACTGTATCCACATTATTGTGTATCATGGCATTGCTTGAAGCAGTTTTTTTTTTTTGATGTGTGGCTCCTGGCACTTTCTGCAGTGTTTTTACCCTTTGATCACCTCATCTTGCAGTATCTCATCGCCGCTTGGCAGAGAGGTGGGGGTAGAAAAAATGTATTCATTTATTAGCCAGCAATTTCGATTATATAACTAATTTGAAATAAACAATGCTGTACTCAGCAAATAAACAAAGAACATCACACAATTAGAGGGAGAAAACATAAAAAATATATAACTGAAAAAATATGAAAAATATCGTAAAATAAATTATACAACAGAGAGTACATACCTTTCAGAAGAAGGGATCCGAAAATACCTCAACCTCTTCTGCACACAGGTGATCCTCTTCATCAGATGAAGATTGAACAGTACAAATAGCTGGACTGCTGTGTTGCACCAGAATATCCAGCACCTCCTCAGTCGTAAAAAACTTGCTTCTTTGCTGCGCCATCATAGTTTGGTCTTCTTTCTGAATCTACAGAAACAGCGACGCCTGTCTTGTGTTGTGGACTGTTTTGCCTGTAATTCTGTACAATACGCGCAGGCATATCTCACGATCGCATTGATCGATTTGAATGGTTTGTTTTAATCGTCTGAGCCTGTCGAATTGTGGGAGTATTTGTGGAAATAACACCATTCACCACACACCATACGTGCGGGCATGAAGGCTGTGTTACGGTATGTTACGTCCCTGGTCTAGGGTCAGGGACATAACAAATGGGACATAGGAGCAGCAACAACACTTATGGCTAACCGTTTATTACAAAGAAGGACATTGAAACAACAAAACACACACAAAAGAGGTCTGGGCAGTCTAAGTTATTCTTGTCTTCTGGTCACAATCCTTCTTGCTTCACACCAACACTCTCTTCGCATCACCAACAACACTCTCTCCTCACACCACATCCTCCTCTTGTCCCAAAGCAGACGCCTGCAACATTACGGAGAGAGAGAGACAGAAAGAGAGAGAGAGAGACACACAAACAGAACACACCCATACTCTGCCACGGGACGTCACTGGTAATGTCTTTGCCCTTTTTAGGCGTGCGGCAGGTGTGCGATTTTTACGCTGTGTATCGGGCTGCCGATTTATTTGGAATTTATTAATCGTCAGACATGGTCAAGCAGAGTTTTTTGGTAATATTTGTTTATGTGCGTGCTTTAAAATTGTGTTTTGTTTATGTAGTTTTGATATAAAATTATTTTTAAATAAATAAGTTTTTCCTTGATAAAATTGTGATAACCACATATATTCATTTTCCGTTTCTCTGTAGGATGATGAGTCTCAGCTTGTGGAGAAACTACAGCAGCAGATGGTGGATCAGGAAGAGGTACGTTCACACCCGCACACTCCCCGACACACCCACCCACTCCCCGATATTCTTCAAGTCTTGTGTAAAAATCACCTACTTTCTGAAAATGCTGAGTGATTCTTGAGGTGATTATTTTATTTTTTTGCTTTTATATCAGTGTTAGTGTCCCCTAATACTGTATCTGAAGTCCCTTTGTGCAGAATTACAACCACTTTGATCCAGTCCAAAAATGAGATTTCTGTTTGAATGTCTGTAGCTTTCAAATGCTAATGAGGAGGAGAGAGGCGGGATGAGGAGGGGAGCGACCTATAGAAGTTGAGTGGACATTAGTGGAAATTACATCATCACACCATTCACCAATTACAATGTCTGGTGCAGACAGTTTTAATTCTATTCATTATTCTAAAATCACTGTTTTTACAGCCTTTTGCATGAAGTAACTAAACAAATACATTTGTGCTCATTTTCAGAGAGCAACTGCAATGATGACATAAGGGAACAAATTCCAGATCAGACTGTTTGAACTGCCGCTCTCTTCTTCATCATCTGGAAACGACTCTCTTGCTGCTCATTTTTCTGTTCCAGCAACATCCTGAGTGTCGCAGATATGCTGGACAATCTAGGGATAAACTAAACATCTAGGTCACCATCCCACATGCCTCACATCCTCTTTGCATTGTGGTCTATCCATATCAGCTATGGCTCATGTTTTTCTTCAGCCAATTAACATTTATTTGTTCAATTTCAGGTTGACACTTTTTTTTTTGTGATCGTCATTGTGAAACCACAGCACAGCACATGGTGACACAACGAAATGTGTCCTCTGCTTTTAACCATCATCCTCTTTGTTCCCTTCGACTGCTGTGCGACGTCTCAGGTGTGGAAGTAAGAGGGCAGAGGTGATCCATAGAAAGGAAAAGTGAGGAGAATGTTAGTGGTGGTTTCCAGGGGTAAGGAGAAGAACGAGTCAGAGGTTGGAAGATGTGAAAGAGTGCAGGAAGATACCTATGAAGGTGAGACCGAGTGAAGGTTATGTAGAACGAGTAATTAATGGTGGTCAGTCTTGGATCCGATAGGTAAAGTGAGGGTGAAGGACAGAATGTGGTGGTCAGAGATGTGAAGTGGAGTGGAAGAAAGGTCGGTAGGTGGAGAGGGACGAATGAAGACCAGGTCCAGGTCCATTCCCTTTCCTCTTTTGTTGCTGTTGGCCCAGGATAAAGAGTGGAGATTAATGAGGGCCAATATATGGTGCGAGGCATGTAAGACATAAAATATCCGTACAGGTTGCATCAACAGAAAAAACTGCTCACATTCCCTTTAAATGTTAGTTACTATTACCTGAGCATGCATGTCATACGAATTAAGTGAAGCGCTATAATAAAATTTCATACTGCATCACATGAACTAATATAAAGTTATTCCGTCAGGTGTTTGATTTTTTAGCAAACTCCATGCAGGATTTCATGTGTCTTGCACCGAGGAGAGGCTTTTGTCGGGCCACTCTTCCATAAAGCACTGTATATGGAGAAGATCCGTAGAGAGGATCGTGAGGTCCTGGACGTAGCTGAGTTGGTCACTGTAACATGAATGAGATGCTGCTGCTGGGGTCTCTGCTGTCTCCCACAGTGAAAACCCTCAGGTCTAGCAGAACTACATGATGGACCTCCTCCCTCCTGCTGTAATCCAAGACAAGTTGACAAGTTAGGCCTTATCAGGGCTCTTAGTTTTTGTAACCTCAATAGAAATCGAACGAGAATTGCTGGTGTCTTCCTCCTGTAAGTCGCTTTGGATAAAAGCGTCTGCAAAATAAAGTAAATTAAAGTAAAGTAATCCTCCACTTGACATAGGAACAGGATGATGCTGAGTTGATGTTAAAACTCACTGGCGTTTAAAACTCTTCAGCGTTTACAGCGGTGATCCCCTAATTCTTTATCCCCCTAATTACAGAATGTCAGTATGTAACTTAATCGTTCAAATGTTACATGTAGCATCGGTTCCGGAGAAACGTTATTTCCTTTCACTATGTACTGTCTTAACATGTATATAGCTGAAATGAGAATAAAGCTCAACTTCAACTTCAATGTAGTAGCATTCAGTGACATGTAAGTTGTGTATGTTACTTTATAGTTTTATTGTGGCGTCAGGATGATAAGACAGGAGACGCTTCAGTTGTCTTGAGGTCCGTAGATGGAGCCAACAGACAACTTTTACCCCCTGCTGCTGCACATCTATCCCACGATGTCCCGCTTCCAACACACACACACACACACACACACTAAAAGTAAATTCCCTTTACATACAAACCCGCAAGGCATGCTGGTCTCATTCACTTGGCCGACCCTTTTCAAATCATCCTGCTCTACACAGAACAAGCTGCGCTGTAAACAGCTGTGTACACACACAAACACACACACACACACCCGGACAAACACATAAACACGTTGGCACACACACACACACACTTGTAAAGCATCTCATAATACCAATGTCTGGTAATTTCTTTTCATCTTTTAGATGAAATAGTTTAAGTAATGAGTGGAGATTTGGAGATTTTCTGCTCTAATGTTTCACTTGATATTAAATTACCCTATACTTATAAATGTTCACCTAACCTGCATATGGTCTGAAATTTTTTCACAGCAAATAAACAAAATAAACATATTTCACATGACCACCTATCAAACTCCCATATCTGACCCAGGACTGTATGTAGAGGCATCAAGTTCAGGCTATATCCAGTGCCAGCAGAAATTAAGGAGCCCTGTGTAGGACTTTATCTTGTCTTCAGATCATCAAAAAGGACTATCTCTCAGAACATCCTCCATATTCTCAATGTCATACATCATTAGTGGGGAGCATAATTCATAATAATCTGAATTGTTGTGAATTGGTGTATCACCACAGGGTGGTGCCTGCTTGGCACGTGCAGAGTTATCTGAATACTTAAGACCGTTTTAAGACCATACTACCATATGAGTGTTTGAAAGTGAAGGTCATTGTGAAACGCAGCACAGCACACGATGACAGTGTACGGAGCAGTGTGTGAGGACGGTGCTTTGTTCAGTGGGATCACAGTGGAGTGAGACACCTAGTGGACATAAGAAGTCATTGCATTTAAGAATGCTTAAAGTTGTACTTTCCCTCTTTTGAGTAGATATTTTAAAATAGATATTTCAATCCATGAATCTATGAAACCTCTAATAGTTTTAGATCACAGTAAAACTAAATAAACGAAATAACATTGAGTGACTAAAGGTTTATTTCATTTATTTGAACATGTAAAATAAACATGTAAAATAAAGTGAAGTGATTGTCACATGTGATACACAGCAGCACAGCACACGGTGCACACAGTGAAACTTGTCCTCTGCATTTAACCCATCACCCTGAGTGAGAAGTGGGCAGCCATGACAGGCGCCCGGGGAGCAGTGTTTGGGGACGGTGCTTTGCTCAGTGGCACCTCAGTGGCACCTTGGCGGATCGGGATTCGAACCGGCAACCTTCTAATTACAGGGCCTCTTCTTTAACCGCTAGGCCACCACTGCCCCAAATGTTGAACATTTGTTTGCAAAAAAGATATACATTTTCAGTTCTGATGTGTAATTGTGCAAATGTGAATAAATAAAATATTTCTGCTTTAATATGTGGCTCCTGATTGGCTGCTCAGTGCTGTTACATGTGAAGGTATGTTTACAACATACAGTTGCTAGGCAACACCGAATGAGCCAGTTGTTATTTCATTACTCCTGCTTTCTTGAGACAACGAATAGAATTTTTTACCCCAAAAGCCTTTTTAAAGGCTAACTTCTTATACTTTTTTAGCATTGTTATTAATTAGTGTTACTGTTTAGACTTAAATTAACTTAATTTAGTCAGTAGTTTCTTCATTTTAGCTTCTGGTAGAGAGATTAGCTTAGCATAATTTAGCTTAGCATAATTTAGTTATAAAGAGATATTTTTCCAGGTGAAGGATGGGCCGCCCTCGGAAGGCCAAGGAACCACCAGTCGCCAGGAGGCCACCGCGGAAGATCCTGCCAAAAATACCAGCTCACATGCTTCACACTGGTAAGACATTAAGAAACTCCACATAATACTGTGTTTTCTCTTGACTATTCTACTGATTTCCTCATAATTCATAACTCAGGATCAATAAGAAAAACAAACAACAGGTGCAGCTCACTGTAAATCCTGTATTTGTGTATCCAGTAAACATATATGGTCCATTGTAAGTTATCAAAGTCAGTAAATTATCACCAAAAATCTCAATGTATTCATGTCAGTGTACTTCTCAGGTATACCGTGGGCATGTGTGAGGGACACTAACTCCCCTCCAGGTCTGCTGTGGAGCATTCCCTGTATGCAGCAGCTGCAGGCTACTCCACAGCCACCCCAGCAGGAAGACACTCAGGAGGTTGTTCTTCCAGAAGACGTTGTGGACGAGCTGAGTTCTGTTCCTGGAATCTGGGACCTGGCTGTGGAGATGGGCATCTTGCTTCCATGGAGCAGGCCGCAGGTCCAGGATGGTCCTGCCTCCCCTCTGCCCGGCGTGGTCCCTGTCTCCTCCGTCACCAGCGCTCATCAGCCCTTCACTAGCACATCATCCATGGAGTTTGAGAGCATCGAGGACCGCTGGATTCTTCAGGACCAGATGGAGGTAGAAATGATGACCAGCGACCCAGCAGCAGACAGTCCACAGGGACCCCAACAGGAAGCCAGTCTGGAGGACTTTGTGGAGGAGCTGAACAACATTCCTGTCATCTGGGACATGGATTTCGAGATGTCCCTCCTCCCTCCACCTTACTAGTACCACTATTAGTAGCACTAGCAGCACCAATAGTGATCACTAGTACAGGTAAGCATGAAGGTAAGTATGAAGGTAAGTATTTAGTGACGGGCGGCACGGTGACATTGTGGTTAGCACCTTGTCTCACAGCAAGAAGATCTGAGTTTCGGTCCCTTCTGTGTGGAGATTTGCTAATTTGCATGTATCTCCCCGTGTCAGCGTGGGTTTTCTCCGGGTTCTCCGGTTTCCCCCACAAAACAACTAGGCCAATTGGAGATGAATTGGACACAAATTGGCACCAATTTAACCTGTAGTTTCTTAAACAGTTTAATAATTAACAGTAGAAGCAAAAAAAAGCCAAATAAAAAGGCTCCAGTGGTGGCACTCTTGACCTTCAGGATCAGGGCAGGGTTCAACTCCCTGTGGAGTCTGTTTTCAGAATGGCTGCTTATCTAATGTCTAAATGTTTAATGTGCAATAAAAAAAAAAACCTTCCTGTTTATATGCATTAAATGAGGCTATTCCCTAATCTAGCGTCCTTTAACTTCAGCAAAGATTCATACTGTCCTCTCTATCTGTGAAATTCTTTTACGTTGCTATTCAGCAGGTTGATGGATTATAAAACCAGCAGTTAATGCTAATGTTGATCACTTGCCTGATTTTATGTCCCCCTGGCCCACCCATTTCAGCAGTTCTGTAGGCGGTCCTGGGACATGTCCCTGAGGAGTGCCAGCCAGCTGGTCAGCACTAATTTTGAGGGAGAAAGAGGAGACGCCGTCTAGACACGATGCTTTACTGCTCCTGTTTGGAGAAGAAATTCCATCTAAATAAGGAAAAATAAAATGTTTAAATCTTTAAATGTGTGTTGTCTTTCACCATGTGGACAACCAATGGTTAGATGATGAGCAAAAATGAACATAATTGTATTTAAATTAAAGTAGTTAAAACAGAAGTAAGTATTACTGTAATATTATTTTTTTCTCTTCTGAACATTCTGATTAAATTACCTGTTTTTAGATGAGTCTCAAACATTAATAAACCTTTCAAAATCTCCAAGTGTTTAACGTAAAAAAAAAAAACACTAAAATCATCTTAGAATTTATATATGTAAACCTTAAAATAAAACTGAAATTGCTGTGTGGGATACACATTAGCCAATTATGAGCATGCGACTGTACTTTTATATTCTGTTAATTGTGTCCAGGCCATGTTCCTAAGGCCTGTACTTAAAGTTGGTGCTATTAGCAATGAACACTTCACACCAATCAAGATTATGTCTCTTAACTTTGAGATCTGTCAGTGAAAATCATTCCAGGCATTGACCTGGAGGTATGTAACGGTGTAATGTGTGTTGGTTTACATAGAATATGCTAGAACCAAAAGGAGTATCTACATTCGGGGACATAAAGTATCAGGAACCTGATTACGGGCCTGACTAAGAGCCTCCATTACTGGGCTTCTAGATAGAACTTCACCTGGTGGTCGTGGATGGGATTGGATAACAGCACCGTCCCCACACACTGCTCCTTGGGCGCCTGTCATAACTGCCCACTGCTCCCTCAGGGGATGTGTTAAATGCAGAGACCACATTTCACTGTGTGCACTTGGTGCTGTGCTGTCATGAAAGTGTTAACTAATCACTTTCACTTCACTTCAAAATTCAACAATTCAGAATTTCTTTGTATTGAAAAAACAAGTATTCGCTACATATAATGTGTGTTTTAATTTAAACCTGCTAAAAAAGCATAAAAAAAAAAACATAAAAGAATGCAGATGTCTTATTTCAGTATTAGGCGCCTTTATGGTTAAGTACATAACTCCACATGTGTTCATTCATAGTTTTAATGCCTTCAGAGACAATCTACCAATGTAAAATGGTCATGAAGAAAACATATTGAAAGAGAAGGTGTGTCCAAACGTTTCGCCTGTACTGTATGTGAAGTTATGACTGGAACGTCTGGATTTCTACATTCTGTTAATCACAAAACATTTTTTGTTAATCACAAAACAAATTTTTATATCAGATTACAGTGTCCCTGAGCAAATCCTAGATTCTCATAATATGTTGATATGTTGAACTCATATACCACATATGCATGTGGTATGGCAGATTGAAAAAGCACTGACAAAACATCTCCATCAAGTGTCAGGACATCTTTGAACCTGTACCTGGACAAGATAAACTCATCAGAACTGTGAAGACCAAGGGTTCATTCTGGGCAGAAGCAGCATCAAACAAAGACATATAGCTCATGCTTGTGCTCCCTTTCAGGGAAACGTATTTGGTTGTCTTAGTCAGCTTCTGCTGAACTTCCACAAAAATGAGTTCTTCATGAAGAGGATCGGTGATGAGGCTCAAGAAAACAGAATAATCTTTTGCATGAGATAAAGGAGCTTCTACATTATGTGGGAGCGTTGCATGAGAAAGACAGTAAATAAATCCTCAGAGATGTTCGCCCACTTCTTTATCATCCAGTCCTGCATGAAGAACCAGAATTATGATGCGATTATCTTGAAATTTAAACAACGTCTAATTATATGAAGCAGACCTGATGCATCGGTCTATGTGTGACGCAAACACAAGTTCAAGTGTAATGTTTAGGTGTGCGTTTTCATTAAGGTTTAAATGCATTATGTCTGTATAAGATGGAAGGACATTTGACAGCACTTGAGAAAAGATGACAGGGTGGCCTTGATAGTGGGCAACCAGCTGTCGTGGTCTCACAAAGAACATGGACCATGCGGTTCTTCAGGAGGTTTGCTGGTGAACTCAGCAGAGATGAGGTCACCTGATACAGAAATGGCCACCTCTCTAGGCTGGGTGGGCGTCCCTTCTGGCGTTCTTTCTTTACTCCAGTGGGCTCTGAAATAAATAAAAAGCATGAATTTATAAAAATGTTAAACAAAAAGTGGTTTATTGAGCCGATTTAGATCTTGAGCAATTTTTAAAAGTTACTGACCATTTTCTTTTCATGGATTTTAATGAAGAAAGCAAGAAGCATAATTCACCATGATATGGTGGACGTGTCTTTTTCCATTTACTTTTATGAAGAAGAATTTTCCAAGAATTATATTAATAATCAAATAATTGGGTCTGTCAGAAAGACAGACCATTTATTATTGTGCTGAGAATGGCAAAAAAGAACGTCTTACGTTAAAGACCGCCATGCGAAGACCGTCAAACGTAAAGAAACAACGGATTTGTAAAATAAAACTTCTTTGAAGTGATACTGCAGTACCACAGTAAAGAAGCCCCATTTTACAAATTCCATGCCCGCAGCTGTGACCAATGCCCGGACAGACCCATCAAAATTTCCCCTGGAATTTTGGCTTCTAGTGATTTTTATCCTTCAGGGGAATACCGAAAACATTAGCTTTTAAGGAGAAATCAGGAAGTTTGGGGAATAATGAATGTCAATCCAGAAGGCCTTATTATAAATGCACTCTCAGAATAAACAATCTGTTGTTTCAAGATCAGTTTAACAAAAAGAACAACTTGAGGTAAACTGACCTATCCTATCCATGGTGAGAGAGGTAAAGAAGAACCCAAAGATCACTGTGGCTGAGCTCCAGAGATGCAGTCAGGAGACTTCCCACCAGCAACAGTGCATTTCCATGCGCCAGATCATACAAAAAGATGGAAATATAAGATCACTGTCGTCAAGAATAAAAAAAATGCATCTTTAAGGAATGGAGGAACTGATTGCGTGAGTCCAAGATTCCGACCAGTGGACCTTTTTCCTGGTCTGGGGATGTCGGGTGGTGTACTGACCTCTCGCTGCTTCCTGTATTCTTTCTCCGGCGCGGATGTCTCTCTCCTGGCTGATGACCTGTTCCAGCCAACAAGAAACACAGGACATCAACATTAATGTATTGTACCAAATTTAAATTGTATTACACTGTAACAAAGTAAACATTAGCAGGCAAATTCTCAACAGTTTGTAAGCGCTTTCATGATGCCTGCAGAGCATAAGGAGTTGGTCTATAGTCTACCGTATACGGTCTACCATGTTGTCCCTTCACAGCATTGTCTTCTGATATCGTGGGAAATGTCTATGGGTTCTGCACTTGAGGTTGCATCTGCAACCCTAACCCTACTTTTGGTTCTAGCATAATCTATGTAAACCACCACACATTTACACCATTATATACCTCCATGTCAATGCCTTTTTTTTCGACCTCTGCCCTGGAATGATCTTCAATGCCAGATTCCTTTTTTGACAATAGATTCACAAGTTAAGAGACATCATCTTGATTGGTGTGAAGAGTTCATTGCTAATAGCACCAACTTTAAGTACAGGCCTTAGGAACACGGCCTGGACACAATTAACAGAATATAAAAGTACAGTCACACGCTCACTATTGGCTAATGTGTATCCCACACAGCAATTTCAGTTTTATTTTAAGGTTGACATATATAAATTCTAAGATGATTTGAGTGTTTAACACTCAAAATGAGTGTTTAACACTCAAATGAGTGATTTGAGCAGTTAAACACTAGCAGATTTTGAAAAGTTTATTCCTGTTTGAGACTCATTGTCTTCTAATATCATGGGAAACATCGCTGGGTTCTGCACTTGAGGTTGCATCTGCGTATTTTGGATACTTTGAGCAGAGAACCAAGAGAAGTTAGCAAAGTCAGTTATCTAATTGTACATTGATGATAAAAAATAATAAAACAACCTTTTAAGATGGACTAGTGGTGCAGGACTAGTGGTCACAGTGTTGGTGGACACAGTGAACAATGACATTGCAAGTATTAAGCTCTAGTTAGGATCCTGCCTTCAGTATTGATTTGTGCATCTATATGAAAAACCAGAAATAAATAAATAAATAAATAACTTAAAAACTGTCTACATGACTAACGATGATCTCATTTCTTTGTATACATAAATGTATTTCTTCACCAAGAATCTTATTTGCTGACTTGTCCTCAACTTTCAACACCCTGCAACCCCACATCCTGGCTAATAAACTTTCCTCCAACTTTCATCTAGACAACCAGACAGTCCTGTGGATATTGGACTTTCTGACCAACAGATCACAGAGAGTACTGCTTAACAAAACATACTCTGACTTCCGTTATACCTCCACCTGGTCACCACAAGGCTGCGTGCTCTCTTCTCTTATCTTCATCTTATACACAGATGACTGCAGGCACAGACACCCGGTGAAGGACTCTGATGACACAGTCCTCCAGTCTCTGCTGTCAGGCCCCTCACACAACCATGGTCCGCTTCTGCAGGAGTTTGTGGACTGGTGTGACACCTCATGTCTGGAACTGAACGTCAGAAAACCAAGGATTCTCTCACCAACAAGCAGAGAAACCTGACTACAGTAGTTACCACCTCTATCCACAGAAAGCCAGTAGAACTAGTTGAGAATTATAAATACCTGGGCCAAGAATCGAACCTGGTCAACTGCTTGGAAGGCAGCTATGCTCACCACTATACAACCAAAGCACAAACCAGGAAGTTTTCCATGTTGTGGTATGACCAATGGCATCTAGACCCAAAAGTGGTAATCCTTCTGAGCAATTGTCACAGTTTTTCCTACAGAGAGCATGGCACTGGTGAGGAAACAATCTCGTGCTGGATGCCTGAAAGAGACCATGCTCAGGGCAACAGCAGCAATGCATGGCCAGATAAAAAAAAGTGTGTCTGTGACATGACAGAGCATGAACTTTACAGAATGCATGCTTTGTGCTTATTAATTTATAACTTTCACTGCTGTTTTAATCATAAAGGCAGTTGTGGGATTTGTAAAAAGATAGAGCATTAATGTTACTGATTGTGAGTTGAGCACCTTCAACTGTGTGCTGTGGGTGTATTGTGTTTGGCTTGGCTGCTTGATGAACACTTTAAAAAAAACACTACAATTAGTTACTTGTACTTTAAAACATAATGGCAGTGGTGGGATTTGAACCCACACCTCCAGAGAGACTGGAGCCTAAATCCAGCGCCTTAGACTGCTTGGCCACACTACCATTCAACAGGTTGTTAAAGATCCGGATGTGTTACAGAACGCTTGAGGTGAAGATATGAACTTAGTCTGAATTTGGCTTAAAAAGTTCCATGGCATAAAAGCAGGATAAAAAAAGGAGGACTGCGTTGGCCGGGAATCGAACCCGGGTCAACTGCTTGGAAGGCAGCTATGCTCACCACTACCCCACTATGGGGCAGTGGTGGCCTAGCGGTTAAGGAAGCAGCCCTGTAATCAGAAGGCTGCTGGTTCGAATCCCGATCCACTGAGGTGCCACTGAGCAAAGCGCCGTCCCCCCACACATTGCTCCCCGAGCGCCTGTCATGGCTGCCCACTGCTCACTCAGGGTGATGGGTTAAATGCAGAGGACAAATTTCACTGTGTGCTGAGTATCAAATGTGACAATCACTTCACTTTATTATTATTACCATAAATCAGGAAGTTTTGCATGTTGTGAAGAACTTCAGCATGATGTTTACAACAGCTAATTCCTCTGAGTAATTGTAACAGTTTTTCCTACAGAGAACATGGCACTGGTGAGGAATCAATCTCGTGCTGGATGCCTGAAAGAAACCATGCTCAGGGCAACAGCAGCCAAATACTTGAAATGATCTAAGGATTACATCAGTTTATGACTGCCACAAACACACAAGAATGTGAAATAAAATATGTCTCAATAAATCTGTAGAAAGAAACTGCTGCTGAGTGAAAAAATTAAAACTACAGAAGGCAAAATGTGGTACTGGCAAGGTGTACCTAATAAAGTGGCCGGTGAGTGTGTAATGTCACAAATTATAAATGTATATATTTTTTAATAATGCTGTCATTAAATCATTATGTAGCGGTTCTTCTTCTGCGTTGTGTAATTTTTTTATTTCTTTTCTTGAACCGTAATGACGAGCCGACACCCACGAGATTTTCCGTGCAAACTGTATTCTGTACAAAATCAAAGTCGCGTCAGAACATCGCCTCACAAACCGCGTCTCTCTGCACCTCTCTCTCTCACAGCTCATGCCATGTGTCTAAGAGAACTGAACAATAACAAAGTATTCACAATTTATAATACCGCATACCTGTACAAAAGCAAGGTCGCGTCAGAACATCGCGTCACAAACTGCGTCTCTCTGCACCTTTCTCTACAATATACAGTAATAACAGAACATAAAAAAATATTCACAAAATAACACACATGCAAAATATTCCGAATATGTACATAAATTAAAATAGAAGAAATAACTTTTTACACACGAACCCCACGCACCTCTCACAGCTCATGCCATGTGTCTAAGAGGACTAAACCGGGTCTCCAACCCACTAACCCAAGGGCACGGCCGCATCCAACCACTTTTCGGGGGGGGGTGATCAAGTTTTAGAACCCACATAACTTCTTATAATTACCATAAATTGAACAAACAAAAATACAGAAACATATTTAACATAACCAGAAACATTAACACATTTTAACATTCTACAATTAAACAAACACCCGGATTATCATTATAATTCCCTTACCCACATCAGAATACAGGTAAACAAAATAAAAGTCTTTAGAAAATAAGAAAACAAAAAACACAAGAAAGAAGAAATACACTTGTAAATCTAGTGTAACCATTTAACTCCGGCACATCTACATATTTGGGTATAGAAGATGGGGAGAAAGTTAAAGAGTTATTATCTGAAGCTCACATTGGACATTTGCTAATCGTACATTTGGAAAAATGGGAATCCATAAAAAGGATCCAGCGACGTTCCTCCTGTCTCGATCCTGAAACCACACAGAGACAACCAGCACCAGGCCTCAGTATATTGTGTTAACTTCATGCAATTAGCCTACACAGCAATGTACCAGTAAGTTGCAAAGCTAATTTACCTTTTGTGCTAAGCTGGAGATTGTCATACATCATAGTTATATTTACATATTTCACATCTGACGTGAAAAGCAGTAGTGCCTGTATTTCTCTCTTTTAGGGCAGAACGAAAATTGATTGGTTCAGAGAGAGAACCAGTCAAATCGTAGAGGAGGCGGGTCTAACGAAATGGAGGGGCAGATGGGAGTTTAAAAAAATGTCTCTGTGGCAGGATCCGTGAATGGATTTTTCACTGCGCTTAATACAAAAGTAAGATTATTTAAAATGTATTTGATGTACAGGCTTTACTTTGCGAAATTGGTTTGAGGCAATGAACACACTCACCAGATAATGTTGATTAAAGCAGGTTAGCATTAACTTACCATTAGATATTAGCTAGCTTTAGTAATTAAACAACCATAAAGATTCTGATTAAATGCTGATTGCATGTGATGCATAACTCATATTTGTGTATTTTATAACCACTTTTGAAATCAGAGCTAGCTGATTATATTTTTCATTTTGCCAGCAGCCATCACTTCAGGTCAGGTTTGGTATTTGAAATGGCTTTTTTTCTACATTATTATGATCTCTTATTAGTGTTGTAGAGTTTTTAAAGTCTGGGGAAGACTGTGTTGCAAGCAGTTACTATAAGTAATGTAGGGCAAAGATGTGCTGTCAGCTTTATTACTGCTGGTGGTTAAGATTAGTAATACAGTAACGTTATTGCCCTCGAATGAAGAAGGTTAAAGATCCTGAGGTCATCCAAGCAGTTGTTGTTTTTGAGGAGGAGGAGGTGTCAGGATCCGGTCCGAAATGGGGGAGTTTCATTGTTGTCCTGTGTAATGTTCCCTAATCGTTTTCACCTGTGTTAATTGTATAAAGCTGCCCTGTTCGTTTCTGTTCGCTGTCAGGTCTTTGAAGTTATGTTCCGTGTTCACCAGTGTCTACGTCTTGGATGTCTCCACTGTCTTGTGCTTCACCATTAAACCCCTGTTCCGTGATGTCAGGTGAAAGCGTCCTTCATTCTTCGTTCCTCGTCACTCTTCGTCCTCCTCTCCGTTCACCCGCCGCGTCATGCCCGTATGGACGTGACAGGAGGAGGATTTTGTGCATTCCTATATCAAGCTATTTTAAATCTCATGTCTGGCTTGGCACGAATTATTACATGAATGCTCTTATTTTTCCTGATGTAAAAGACAGTATCAGAGTGGACATACTATGCACATCACAGTTAAAGCAAACATTTGTTTTGATCAGCCATTAAGTGATGACCAACCGCTGATCACTGTAGTACAGACACTCTGTCAAAAACAACTACTTAAAGAACATCCACATCTCATGATGCTTATGGATTCCATCTACGAAGGCCTGATCTTAGTGCAGCTTTTATGAATAAAATGTAAAACAGACAGAGATTTGCACATTGAACTCAGTTCAAAGAACTTTATTTGTCCCCGGGGGACAATTTAAAAGGCGCAGTGGCGCAGCACACACATATAACAGTTGTTACATTAGACATCACATAAAAATAGCAATTTTCTGTATATTGCTATGAACAATGATAAATAACTGTACATAACAGAAGCAGTAAGGTGCATACTTTTAAGAAGTGTGTGGGGTGATAATGGTTGATTTGGAGGGATGTCAGGAGATCAAAAGAAGAACAACTTTGAGAACCAAGGTGACCTTCCTTCTCTGTGTCCTGCAGCCGAGGGCATCGAAACCGGCATTTGGAGGGGAGCTACTCAAAGGCAAAATTCAGAGGGTGTGAGGGGTCTTTAATGACCCTAAGTTAGTCAGTCCAATAATACAGCACTCTTTATCCGAACTTCAGCAGGGGGTCGAGGATGGTGCCCAGGTATTTACAGTACAGGCCAAAAGTTTGGACACACCTTCTCATTCAATGTACTTTCTTTATTTTCATGACCATTTACATTGGTAGATTCTCACTGAAGGCATCAAAACTATGAATGAACACATGTGGTGTTATGTACTTAACCTGTTTTACATTGTAGTTTCTTCAAAATAGCCACCCTTTGCTCTGATTACTGCTTTGCACAGGCTTGGCATTCTCTCGATGAGCTTCAAGAGGTTGTCACCTGAAATGGTTTTCCAACAGTCTTGAAGGAGTTCCCAGAGGTGTTTAGCACTTGTTGTTCCCTTTGCCTTCACTCTACGGTCCTGCTCACACCAAACCATCTCGACTGGGTTCAGGTCCTGTGACTGTGGAGGCCAGAGCTTAATACTTGCAATTTCATTGTCCACTTTGTCCACCAACACTATTTAAACCTGCACCATTAGTCCATCTTAAAAATTGAAGATTATATTTTAGTACTTTTTAACAGCAATGTACAATTAGATAACTAACTTTGCTAACTTCTCCTGGTTCTCTGCTCAAAGGATCAAAAATATGCAGATGCAACCTCAAGTGCAGAACCCAGAGACGTTTCCCATGATAGTAGAAGACAATGCTGTGAAGGGACAACATGGTAGACCGTATACGGTAGACTATAGACCGACTCCTGGTGTTCTGCAGGCATCATGGAAGCACTTACAAACTGTTGAGAATTTGCCTGCTAATGTTTACTTTATTACAGTGTAATACAATTTAAATTTGGTACAATACATTAATGTTGATGTCCTGTGTTTCTTGTTGGCTGGAACAGGTCATCAGCCAGGAGAGAGACATCCGCGCCGGAGACAGAATACAGGAAGCAGCGAGAGGTCATTACGCCACCCGACATCCCCAGACCAGGAAAGAGGTGCACTGGTCCGAATCTTGGACTCACCCAATCAGTTCCTCCACTCTTGTCTGTCCCCATGCAGATCAGCGGTATGTCATGCTGCGCCGTCCCCAATTCAGGCTGAACTTTTTCCCTCCTCTCTTGCGCTACGTGGAGCAAAATGAGGAAACTCTGAGTGCGCTGGCAGCGGTGGGGTCAGTGAAGGTGGACTGCAGTTTAAACGGAGTAACCTTAAAGATGCAGCTTTTTTATTCTGGACGACAGTGAGCTTAGATTTCCATGTTTTTGTAAGATCTGCAGCATGGGAACGCACATAAAAACCATACAGTACCCACACTTAAGTATCATTGACAATTTGCTATATCGAAGGACTCAGGCTCCTTACCTGTATAAAATACAACTGGAAGACAGAAGTGTTGCTGATTGATGAGCTCTGGACCCCTTTTTTTAATGGACATACCCAAAATTAAACAGAAAACTATAAGTATTCATTTCAACTAATTACTGTTGTTCTGGGACAGTTTTGAAAATCAAATTTCAATCAAAAGTAAAACTAAAATGAAAACATGAATATAACTATTTTCTATTCCAATAATCTCTGGAATAAATGAACTGTATACACATTATTGAGTATCATGGCATTGCATTTTTTTTGGATGTGAGGCACCGTGGCGCCTGGCACTTTCTGCAGTGTAGACGTGTTTTCACCCTATAGATTCCGCATCCTGCAGTATCCCGTCGCCGCTTGGCAGAGAGGTGGGTGTAGAAAGTATATGAAGTAAAAAATTTGATCATGTAACTGATTTGAAATAAACAATACTGTACTCAGCAATTCAACAAAGAACATCAAGTATAGGGAGAAAACATAAAAAATATATGAATAATCTTTCTTTAATAATAAATTCTAAAACAGAGAGTACATACCTTTCAGAAGAAGGGATCTGAAAATGCCTCAACCTCATCTGCACACAGGAGATCCTCTTCATCAGATGAAGATTGAACAGTACAAATAGCTGGACTGCTGTGTTGCACCAGAATATCCAGCACCTCCTCAGTCGTAAAAAACTTGCTTCTTTTCCGCGCCATCATAGTTTGGTCTTCTTTCAGAATCTACAGAAACAGCGGCGCCTGTCTTGTGTTGTGGACTGTTTTGCCTGTAATTCTGTACAATACGCGCAGGCATATCTCACAATGGCATTGATCGATTTGAGCCTGTAGAATCGTGGGAGCATTTGTGGAAATAACTTCATCAACACCATTCACCACACACCATACTTTCGGGCATGAAGGCTGTATTAAGGCTGCTGATTTATTTGGAGTTTTTTGGTGATGTCCGTTTCTGTGCGTGTCTTTGGAATTGTGTTTTGTTTAGGTAGTTTTGATTTAAAGCCTTAGCTAAAGGAAGCTAAATATTTTTTTTTCTTTGAATATATGTGGTTATCACAATTTTTTTCATGTCCTGTTTCTCTGTGGGATGATGAGTCTCAGCTTGTGGAGAAACTACTGCAGCAGATGCTGGATCAGGAAGAGGTACGCCTGCGTGAACGCTTGCTTGTGTTCTGTTCTGTAGAAATCACCTATTTCTGAAAATGCTGAGTGATTTTTTATTTTACACACACAAACACTTACACGTGTAACTAAACTCAGAGTCAATGACTTTAAGGATTCCATACAGCACGCCATCATATTTAAACGTCTCCTGAGGTAATTAAATTTTTTTGCTTTTATTTATTTTGCTTTATTTGTGATTTTCAATTTTCAACAACAAACAAATAACAGCTGTTGACCAATATCCACCCCCCACCCTCAGACCCACCCATGAAACAGCAAGAAGAGACATAAATAAATAAAAATAATAAAAAAATAAATAAATAAATAAATAAAGATTTAAAAAGGGGGGGGAAGGGAAGCTGTCTCCTCTCAGTGTTATAGTAATTTACTTTGTATATGCATTAAGAAATAACATGTTTATGCTGGACTTAAACTGGATGATTTAACATAATCAATAAATGGTGACCATATCTCCTTGAGCTTTTCCTGACGATTAGCTTGATTGCATCGCAGTTTTTCCAACTGCAACATGGAGAGCATTTCCTTAATCCAACTATTGAAAGAGGGGGGCTTGTCTGATTTCCACAGCAGAAGAACAAGCCATTAATGAGGCGAAAGCTACCACCTTGGCCTGAGATTTCGTAAGAATTATATCTGGAGGGGGGGATCCCAAAAATAGAAATGTATGGTGTAGGTTCAATCGTTCTATTACATAAAGATGACAAGACTATGCAAATATTTTCCCAGAAGTTGTACAATGACTGGCAGTTCCAGAACATGTGGCCTAAAGTAGCTGGCCCTTGGTGACATTGTAGGCACTCCGAGCTGGTATTAGGAAACATTTTTGCTAGTTTATCTAATGAGTAGTGTAGGCGATGTAGTACTTTAAACTGGATCAAACATTGTCTTATACAGACCGAGGAGGTATGAATAGCTTCCGTTGCCAGCTCTCACCCGTAACTACAATGTTAAGATCCTGTCATGGCCAACGCGCCTCCAGCCCGCTAGAGGGCGCCTCACGAGCCTGGGAGACGACGACCCGGAAGAGGAAATGGAAGCGAGCGGTGGCAAGTATAAAAGTGAGGTAACCCCAAGGAGACACGCCCGCTCTTTGAATGAGTTGTATGAGTTTACTCGCCAGAGACGCTAGCTCTCTCACCCCCGACCTAAGATAATTGTACCTTCCTGTAATACGACCTTCGCCTGCCCACGACTTCGAGAATTGCCTGATCCCCTGGAAACCACGAAAGGAACCCCGACCGAAACTTCCTGGCTACAACCTCTACCTGCCCCTGACCTTGAACCTACCTGGCCCATCGGTTAAGACGGGATTCCATGCTCCCCTACCGTCCTGCCACCCAAGACTGCCATCTCTCGTCCAGTCCAAGATCCCGGACCATCCTGAAAACCCGCCTCCCCGGTCCTTCCCAAAGATCCCGAACTGACTCCCCGCTGCGTTGCAGCGCGTCCATTGCTTCCTCATTCCTCGCCGGCCAGGCGCCCCCGGTCCTCCTGCCCCGCTCGCCCAGCGTCCTCTACCGGTACGACGGCTTATCCCCACGCCCAAAGTATGTCTGCAAGTACGTCATCGAATTCCCCCTGTGACAGATCCTGTTCCCATGCCACTTTAGTTTTCTCCCATGAGGGTGAATAAATGTTCTGGATCATAGTATACAATTTTGATATATTGCCTCTCATAAAGGGGTTCAGAGCAAGAATTTCATCTGCAGGTGAATTAGCTGGTGAATGTAAAGATCTAAAGTGTTTGCTCACAAAACTTCTAATCTGTAGGAATCTATAGAAATGAGATTTGGGAATATTGTAACTTTTTTGCAATGTTTCGAATGTCATAAACGTTCCTTCAGCGAAGAGGTCTTTGATAAAGATCAAGCCATTGTTGTGCCAGGTTTGAAATGCTGCATCCGTTTGGGACGGTAAGAAAAGATGGTTATTCAAAAGGGGAGAAAATAAGCTTAGTTGCTTTATACGAAAATGTTTCCTAAACTGGAGCCAAATCTTAAGTGAGTGTTTTACTACAGGATTAAGGAGGCGTGAAAACCTCTGCATAGATATAGGAGCGCTCTTTAAGGAAATAGGACAAAGCCCTGAATCACCTCGCAATTCCATGTCTGCCCAAGCAGGGCCAGGATTATCACGCCACGCAAAGATCCAGTGCACAGAAAATAACCTTCTCCTAAACACCACCAAGACCAAGGAGCTCATTGTGGACTTCAGGAGGGAGAGAAGAGGCTCGCATGATCCCATCCACATCAATGGGATGACTGTGCAGCCTGTTACATCCTTCAAGTTCCTGGGGACCCACATCTCAGAGGACCTGTCCTGCAGCATTAACACCTCCAGCCTGGTCAAGAAGGCTCACCAGCGCCTCTTCTTCTTGAGAACATTAAAAAAGAACAAGCTACCCACTACCATCCTGTTGAACTTTTACCGCTCTACAATAGAGAGCATCCTTACCAGCTGTCTCACAGTGTGGTATGGAAGCTGCACTGTTGCTGAGCGTAAGGCGATGCAGCGGGTGGTGAAAACTGCCCAGCGCATCACAGGGACTCCACTTCCATCCATTGAGGAAATCCAGAGGAAGCACTGTCTGCGTCGAGCTCACAGTATTCTTAAGGACTCCTCCCACCCGGCCCATGAACTGTTCTCTCTCCTGCCTTCAGGCAGACGGTTCAGGCTACCACGGACAAGAACCAGCAGACTTAGGAACAGCTTTTTTCCCGGAGCTGTTTCCTTGCTGAACTCCTCTGCCCCCCCCATAGACTCCTGATAATCAATGCACTGTACTATCACTTTGTACTGCACATATTACTTTATGTATATATATATAACTTAACTTATTTGAACTGTATCCTGCACTTGCTGCTTATTGCACTTCTGGTTAAACCTAAACTACATTTCGTTGCCCTGTACTTGTACATGTGTAATGACAATAAAGTTGAATCTAATCTAATCTAATATTAATTTACTTATGTTTGCTGCCCAATAGTAATACATGAAGTTTGGCAAACCCATACCACCTGCTGCTTTAGGCATTTCAAGGAAAATATTCCTCATCCGCGGGACAGATTTATTCCACACAAATGAAGAAATCAAAGAACCTAACTCCTTGAAGACAGACTTGGGTAGGAAAATAGGAATCATTTGGAATAAATACAGAAAGCGTGGTAGGACTACCATCTTAATGGTATTCACTCTTCCAGCCAAAGAAATGGGCAATGAAGACCATCATGAGAAATCGTTTTTTGTACGCTCAAGTAGAATTTTAAAATTGCGTGCATAAAGGCCCTTATAAGAATGGGGGACATTAATTCCCAAATAAGTCAATTCCACAACCTGCTTAAATGGAGAAGAACAAAGATCCAGTGACATTGCCAACTGATTAACCTGCAAAATTGTGCTTTTAGAAAAATTCAGTTTATAGCCTGAAATTAAACTATATGACCGTAATAGTTCCATGAGGACTAGTATAGATTCTAAAGGGTTAGACAAATATATTAGTAGGTCATCTGCATAGAGTGACACCTTATGAGTTTTGTTGAACCTGGTTACACCTGTAATCCTCTCCTCTTTCCTAAGGGCAATCGCCAAAAGCTCTACATCTAAGTCAAAAAGGAAAGGTGACAGACAGCAACCCTGTCTTGTACCACGATGCAAAGGGAAATAATCTGATATTACAGAGTTAGTTCGTACAGAGGCCAGTGGTGAATTATACATTATTTTAACCCAAGATATAAATGTCGGACCAAAACCAAATCTTTCCAAGACCTCAAATAAATATTCCCACTCAACCCGGTCAAACGCCTTTTCGGCATCTAAAGAGATAACGATTTCAGGCTGGACAGTAGAGTGTGAAGAATATAATATATTGAACAAATGGCGCAAATTAAAGAATGATTGCCTGCCTGGTATAAAACCTGTTTGGTCCAAGTCAATTATTTTAGGTATCACTGAGTCCAGGCGGCAGGACAGGACCTTTGAAAGAATTTTATAATCACATGGAAGGAGATTTATTGGCCGGTATGAACCACATTTACGTGGGTCCTTATCTTTTTTTAGTAAGACCACTATGACTGCCTGGGTCATTGTACAGGGCAGTTTCTTTTGGGAGAGAATTTCCTCGAAAAGTTTGTTTAAAAGAGGGGTCAGCTTGGCTGAAAAAAACTTTATAAAACTCAATTGGGAATCCAACTGGGCCGGGAGATTTACCATTTTGCATGGAATTTATAGCTTGTGTTATATCTTCGCAAGATATTCCAAGGTCTAAACGTGATCGGTCTTCACAGGTAATCTTAGGAATTTCTAACTGATCAAGAAATGTTTGTATTTCAGATGGACTGACATGGACCTGAGAAGTGTATAGTTTTGTATAATATTCCTTGAATAGTTCATTTATGGCTGTTGGCTGGTTTGATACAGTGCCATGCGTCGTATGGATCTCAGATATCGTGTGGCTAGCCTGAATTTGCTTAAGCTGATGAGATAATAACCTGCCGAATTTATCACTGTGTTCATAATATGTGCATCTAGTCTTCAAAAGCAGCCTTTCAGTCTCAGCAATAGAAAGATTGTTAAATTCTGCTTGCAAAAGCAGCCTGTCCTTGTACAACTCTGGATTAGAGGAACCAGTGTGGAAGGAAAATTTAGTAGGCCCAGACACTCGACGAAATTTAGTAGGCCAGACTCTCCACGTGTTTCACCTTTGGTCATGGAACAGTCAGAAGACAACTGTGTATCTTAGGTCTGACCTTGTTGATGCAAAAGTCTGACGCAAAAACTAGACATAAACTGATAAAAGAAAGGTTCTATGACGTTGATGGGCGCCACTGTCCAAAGTGGTGCGAGCTTGCTTTTCGACCTTGTACACCCCAGATGTATAAATGCTTGTGAACTGTAATCAAGCGGGGGGGATGTTCTCTTGTGGGTCCCCCCGTGCGCGGTAAAATAAACTTGGATAATCAATTCAGTTGACTTCCTTTATTGCAGCTCCCCAGACGGCAGAATTTCCACCACAATTGGCGTCACGAACAGGATCCGCGTGAATCCGCCAGGACATGACCGGAGTGGCTGGTCACCCTGGGTCACCAAGATCCATCTCCAAAACCTTGTCTTAGAGTTTCGGAGTGACTGGGACTGCGGTCAGTGTCATTGGCTGATTCCGCCGGGATTTTTCTCTTTTCTGTCGTCTGGGGACGCGAACACGGTGAGCTAAAATATTCCACCTCTCAAACATTTAATGAAAACTGCAGAATTTAGAAGATTAATAAATCCAAAATAAAACTGATAAGGGTAATTGCATATTTGCTTTATTCTGTAGTCAACTGAGTTGATCCAACTAAGCGAGTGTCACTTTTTATTTTGTTTAATAGAGGTTAAAGTCCTCTGAGTAAAACGATCTTGGAGATCGAGTGTGAAATAAAAGTGTGAGCCTTCTTTACAAGATAAAAAAAAATTAATCATTCAATCATTAAGTAATATTTCAATCAGTGTGAGTAATAAGGCAAGAGCACAAAGGGAAAACGTGAAACGGGAAGAATTGTGAGCCCTGAGGGTGCCCTGGGAGCTCTCTTAGCAAGAGCAGTTGTTTTCGTTGGGCTGTGAATTCCCCGGGCAAACTCGAGAAAGCTGTGTGCGTAAAAAATGGGAAATAAAAGTGGGAAAAGTGACACTCCTATTAGTCCCGAAACTAAGTTAATGATACTGATGAAACAGAAATATGGTGATGATGTGTGTAATCATCTGGTGGACTGGCATGAAAATTACGGTTTTCCTGATGGTGGGTCTCTTAGTCAAAGTCAGCTAAAAAAGCTGAAGGAGGGGCTAGAGGGTAGCAGGCAAAAAATACTGCAGTCAAGTAAAAGTAAAGTAATTCGGAAAATGCTTATAATGGAAGACTGTTTTAAAATATGGGAAGCAGAGGGCGACCGAAGAGACAAGCAAAACACCCAGAACGCTCTGACTGCGCTGACTGTGGGAAAGAAAACAACAGGGGAGACCACGCTGAACCTTGATACCAAAAAAAAAATCTCTGATACTGCACCTGCCTCGTTGTATCCGTCATTACAGGGCGCACGGGTCGACCTGAGTTTGGACTCCACCCCTCCGCCCTACCCCCAACAGCAACCCCCACTGGAACAGCAGCAACTCCCGCTGGAGAAACCGTTACAAGAACAGCAGAAACCACCACAGCATGATGGCGTCACTGCTTCAACTTCAGAGAAAAAAACCACCACCAGAGCAGCCGCCCCATATTCTCCACCCAAGACCCGGTCTGCCACCACATCTTCTGAACCATCAGGACCCTCAACTGCAACTCTCCCCATGATTCAGGTCGCTGGGACAGGGGGGGCCTACATTTGTTTACAGACCATAAACAACGGAAGACCTTCTGAACTCTTCCAAGCATCTCCCAAATGCAGATCGAGGGGGTGCGGCCCTGTCCAGAGCCGTGAACGATTTCATCAGAGAATTCACACCGACATCTACCGAAATGGCCCGAGTCCTGCTAAGGCACATGACCCCTGCGCAGTATGGTCAGCTACGTGAACATTTCACTACCCATCATCAGCCCTGCACCCCTGGTTGGGCATCTGCTGATCAAAATGACATTGGAGCAGTGCGGGGAGATGCAGACTACAGATGTTGGGCTGAAGGACTTGTGACCGCGATCGCTGGCAACTTTCCTACTGCCTGTGACCTTTCTAAAATCAGCACGTGTGCTCAGCAGCCTTTGGAGTCAGCAGAAGATTTCTTGATTCGACTCCAAGTTGTGTTTGATGACCACAGCGGCCTTGCTTGCCCCCATGATTACCCTGGACAAGGTATGACACCCTACGAAGCGCTCCTGAAAAATACCTTCATTGATGGCCTTCTCCCCCCCCTCAGTGAGGCAACAAAGACTTCCTGCATCTTGTGGGCAGATGCTTCAGTGCGTCTCGCTGAAGTTCTGCGCCATGCGCGCCACGCCCAGGCCAGACAGGCGGAAGCGAGGATCAAAGAAGACAATAAAAACAAAGATTCAACCCATAGGACACAACTGGCTCTGTTGCAGCATGCTGCTGCCAACTCCACTTCATATTGCGGACCGGATGTGTGCTTCAGATGTAACCAAAGGGGACACTGGGCACGAGATTGCACCAAAAGATGGAGAGGACAGTGGAGACCACGAAGCGAGGAACAATCGGACGTGTGCTTCAACTGTGGCCAAAGCGGACATTGGTTACGAGAATGTCCCAATGAAGAAAGAGGATGGAGCAGAGGACATGGTGTTCCCTATGGCGAGAGATGTGGACACAAAGGAGAACACACCCATCATGAACAATCCCAAACAGCCTGACTGGTGAAGCGGGGCGGAGCTCCAAACGAAGGCGCGGCTGCAGCCCTGAAGGAGGCTCCAACCAAGGTCATGCACACCCACACAGACACACTCACACACATTCCAACAAAGGTCCTGGGGACAGTGAAGTGGTTCAACGTTCGCAACGGCTATGGTTTCATCAACAGGAATGACACAAAAGAAGACGTTTTTGTACACCAGACTGCCATAAAGAAAAACAACCCAAGAAAATACCTCCGCAGTGTTGGGGACGGTGAGACTGTGGAGTTTGATGTCGTTGAAGGGGAGAAGGGTGCCGAGGCCGCCAATGTCACTGGCCCAGGGGGGGTCCCAGTCCAGGGCAGCAAATACACCGCTGACCGGAACCGCTACAGGCGGTACCCACGCCGGAGGAGACCCCCACGCAACTACCAGGATAACTACCAGAGCGAGGGGCGGAAGAAGAGAGAGAGCCAGGAAATTGTTCCTGAGGGGGACGCACAGCCACAGCAACAGCAACGCAGAACTTTGTTCCCTGACAGGCGGCGCTATCCACCGTACTTTGTCCGCCGACGCTATGGCAGCCTCCCCCCATATACTAGCGCACCACGAAAGGAAATGACAGAAGGAACTGAAGGTAGTGACAACCAGGGTGGTCCAGACCAGAGCAAACCAATGAGGCAGAACTACTACAGAGGCTTAAGACCAAGGAGTCCCCCATGTCCCAGACTGGTGAGGGAAGGCGAGGAAGACAAAGAGAACCAGGAGCCCCACCAGCGGCACTACAGATGCAACATCAACTACCGCCCAGACCACCGAACCTCAGGATGGCAAAGAGAGCAAGACAGCCGAAACATCCGCTGAGAAAACGTCCGCTCCCGAGGCTGAGCAGGGCGGGGCTGAATAAACACTGATTTACCATCTCTACCATTGTCCGGTAAAGTCAACAAGAAGAAACATCAAAGATCTGAGCAATAAGAAACAGATTTGACTTGATAATCGTCTAAGCTTGCAACATGCATTTGACCAGATTACCACCAATTGCCTGCACAATCTATGCAGACTTGTTCTTTTCCATTATTTTTAGGCAGATGGTTTTCTAAATCGGTCTTAAGTTTTTACACCAAATGGTTTTTAAAGGGAAAAATAATTTGATATTTGGTCTGTTTTGAGAAAAAAAAAAAAAAAAAACTTGGCCACAGGAATAACTTGTTGTTACTTGCAGAAGCTACTGGTGACACTAGGACCTCGCCCATTGTTGAAGATTGTCCCCACTCCAGCCGAACTGAATTACCTGTCTTATCCAACTTATGACTCAAGATCCTTTTTGCTCTTTTTGGGATCTCCCTTTTCCTGTAGGATCAAAAACCGATGTTCCCCCTGTTTTTGATGCTGAAGTAGCTCGTAACAATTTTACTTGTTTTGTTAACCCTTCCCCTGGTAATACTGTTGGTACTGTGAATGTTTCATATTGTGCATCCATCCACAACCTGTCTGATTCCCCGAAAGTTGATCGTTCTGACATCTGGTGGCGGTAAAACACTGTGCTCCACTTTACCTGAGAACTGGTCGGGTGTCTGCACTCCTTCTACTCTTATCCTACCTGTGACTATTTTGCCCGTAACCGCATCGGAAGTTCCAGTCTCTTTTTCACTCCCGTTTAGCTAGGAGATCATTGTTTTCTTTTGATTCCCCTGATACAACTTACATTGATACCATAAGTATTCCCAGAGGTGTGCCCGACGAATACATATTAGTTAATCAAATAGCTGCAGGCTTTGAATAAATTTTTATTTTGAATAACTCCTAACAAAAATGTTGACAGAATCAATTACATTCATTACAAGGTGCAGCGCTTATCAAACTTCACTAGAGATGGATTTGAGGCTGTACATGGACAATTTAAAGCCACCTCACTTATGGCCTTCCAGAACCACATTGCTGTTGATATGTTATTAGACCCCTAGAAAAGTGTGGAAGGAAAATTTAGTAGGCCCAGACACTCGACGAAATTTAGTAGGCCAGACTCTCCACGTGTTTCACCTTTGGTCATGGAACAGTCAGAAGACAACTGTGTATCTTAGGTCTGACCTTGTTGATGCAAAAGTCTGACGCAAAAACTAGACATAAACTGATAAAAGAAAGGTTCTGTGACGTTGATGGGCGCCACTGTCCAAAGTGGTGCGAGCTTGCTTTTCGACCTTGTACACCCCAGATGTATAAATGCTTGTGAACTGTAATCAAGCGGGGGGGATGTTCTCTTGTGGGTCCCCCCGTGCGCGGTAAAATAAACTTGGATAATCAATTCAGTTGACTTCCTTTATTGCAGCTCCCCAGACGGCAGAATTTCCACCACACCAGCACATTTTTTTGTCTATTTCCAGAATTTTTTTGGACAGGTCCATTTGCTGCCGATTATGCATTTTCCTCACATGGGCTGTATATGAAATGATTTGTCCCCTAAGAAATGCTCTAAGAGCCTCCCTAAGGACATACCAGGCGTGAGATTAACATCAAGAAAAAGGTCAATTTGCTTCGAAATATGGTCTCGAAATGATTTATGAGAAAGCAGTAATGGGTCGAGGCGCCACATTCGACGAGTTGCGATGTTGCTAGGAAAGCACATATCGAGTTGCACAGGGGAGTGATCCGAGATCACGATAGGGTGGTATTGACTATTTGTGACGCAAGAGAGAAACCTACTATGAATCAAAAAAATGTCTATTCTTGAGTATGAATGATGGAAAGGTGAGAAAAATGAATATTGCTGGGAGGTGGGGTTAGTATACCTCCGGGGGTCAACCAATTTGTAGGATTCCATAAATGACAAAACAGCTGATGCAGGCTTGGACACAATCTTGGACAGTGTGGGATTCGATCTGTCTAGATTTGGCTGCAGGACCAGGTTGAAGTCCCCCCCCAGAATTAAGTGATATGTGTCTAGGTGTGGGAGCTTAGCAAAAAAGGTGCAAAAGAACTGTGGGTCGTCCCAGTTGGGGCCGTAGACATTTGCTAAAACTACATTAAGTCCACACAGCTTCCCTATAACTATGACAAACTTGCCTTTGGTATCTGATATTACAGACTCATTTACAAACGGAACCCCCTTTCTTATCAGAGTGGAAGATGTGATCTACCCAGCCTCTCTTTAATTTTGAGTGTTCATTAACTCGAAGATGAGTCTCCTGTAGAAATATAATCTCAGGGGCCAGGGCTTTCAGATGGGAAAAAATCCTGCAACGTTTTATAGGGTGGTGCCACCCTTTAATATTCCAGCTTACAAAACGCAGTGAGCCCGGCCCTGACCTGTTAAGACCAGCCATATCGTAGATAGCCTAAGCAGTCCCACACACTGAGAAGGAGAAGGGGAGGGAGAAAAAGAAAGTAAATAAATAAAAAAATTATGATTAAAAAAAAGGGGACCGCATCAACACTCCTAGTGAGCAATAAACATAGCACAACAGTGCTCAGGGTGAACTAGCACGCTCTAATAAGCACTGCCGAGCAGTAACAGCAAAATAAAAAAAAATTATGCCAATTATGGTAACGTCATCAATAACAATAAACAGTCAGTAAACAGTAATAACTGAGCACACCAATAAATCAACTGAAATTGAACATGTACTGAAACTGTGATATTTTAACCAGAATTTTGTCAATCATGAATCAGACCAGTTTTATAGAAAATACCTAAATAGGGAATACTGTATTTCCTATATGTAAAAGATAAATACCTTACAGGATCAGCTGAATTACTTATTCAAAACAGGCGAAAAGAAAAGTCATTCACCACCTGGATGTCCCTCAAAACGTCGAGAGATGAAGGCTCGGGCCTCCTCTGGAGAGGAAAAAGTTTTCTCTGTATTCAGATGGGTGATTCTGAGTCGAGCAGGATACAGGATGCCGAACTTCACCCCCTCCATCCCGCGGAGCTGCCTTCTGATGTCATTAAATGCAGCCCGAGCCTCAACTACTTTAGCCGTGAAGTCTGGGAAGACCGAGATGGACATGTCGTTTATCTTTATACGATGCTTCTCTTTGGCAAGACGCAGGATATTTTCACAGTCCTGGTAGTAGTGGAAGCGGGCCACGATGACGCGGGGTGGATTCCCCTGCCTGGGCCCCGGAAGAAAAGATCGGTGCGCCCTGTCCAGCAGTGGCGCTTCTTTCAACTCAAAAGCCTGCTGAAGTAGTGACGAGACGAAAGTTGTGGAGCAGATCTGAGCCTCAGGAACTCCTATTATTCTGACGTTGTTCCTCCGCGTCGTCGCACTTATTCTGCAACATTTCAGTCAGTGTTGTAAGGCGACCTACTTCTTTCTGCAGATGTGTAATATCGTCAGTGCATGTCGAGAGGCTTTCTTCCACGTTGTTCACTTTAACGCTGAGTCCAGACAGCTCCGTAGTAACAGTCTCCCTGTATTCCTTCAGCTCGGACCGGACCGCTCTTATGTCCGATTTAATAGAAGCCAGCTCACTCTCCAACACCGCCCGGACCTCGGTTTTTAAGGCATCGACCAGATCCACTCGCAGCGCGGACAGAAGTTCAGCTTTAAAAGACTCGACGTTAATTGCTAATGCGGTTGCGCCTGTTCCAGAATCTTCTACGCGGCCCTGAACAGGCGAGCCCGAGGTCAGAGGTGGCGCCGCAGGCCTCGTAGTCTGAAGAGTAGTTTGCTTTCCTCTGGTCGATTTACCAGCCATTTTTCCGGGTTATATGTGTGTAGATTCCTTTCTGACTAAAGCAAAACCGACGGTTCACCAATGAAAAATGCCTAAAATTATACAATTTAAATCACGCTCGGCGGAGCTCCACACTAATGCGTCTACTCCATAACACGCTCAGCAGCGGTCTTGTTGGTCCCCTAATACTGAATCTGAAGTCTCTATCTGAAATTGAGCCTTGGTGCAGAATAACTACTTTGATCCAGTCCCACAATGAGATTTCCCCAGGATGTGCCGTTTCCGTGTCTGTAACTTTAAGGAAGCGGCCCCGTATTCAGAAGGTTGTCGGTTCAAATCCCGATCCACGAAGGTGCCACTGAGGTGCCACTGAGCAAAGCACCATCCCCACACACTGCTCCCCGGGTGCCTGTCATGGCTGCCCACTGCTCACTAAGGGTGATGGTTAAAAGCAGTGGGTAACACACTCACCTATGAACCAGAAGACACAGGTTCAAACCCCTCTTGCTACCATTGTGTCCCTGAGCAAGACGCTTAACCCTGAGTTATCTCCAGGGTTACTGTCCCTGTAAATACTGATTGTAAGTTGCTCTGGACAAGGGTGACTGATAAATGATGTTAATGTAATGTAATGTAATGTAATGAATTTGTGCTCAACGATCACTTCACTTTCACTTCAAATTTTAACCAAGCTGATGGTTCGTACGCTCTGTGTATCTGTGACTTCAGGATAAGACCGAGGTTGATGAGCGAGTGGGAAAAGATGACCAAGGTGGCAAGGAGTTGTGTCCGGGCTACAGAGAACTGCAGAGGGAGTGTAGAGTGAGACACGCATGGGCCAGAACCATTCATACACAGTGGGTACGGAAAGTATTCAGACCATCTTCACTCTTTGTTATATTGCAGTCATTTGCTAAAATGATTTAAATACATTTTTTCCTCATTAATGTACATACAGCACCGAATATTGACAGAAAAATACTGATATTTTTGCAGATTTATAAACAATGAAAAACTGAAATATCACATGGTCCTAAGTATTCAGTATTTAGTAGAAGCGTCTTTTTGATCTAATACAGCCATGAGTCTTTTTGGGAAAGAACAAAACAAGGTTTTCAAACCTGGATTTGGGGATCCTCTGCCATTCCTTCTTGCAGATCCTCTCCACTTCTGGCAGGTTGGATGTAAACTCTGGTGGACAGCTAATTTTAAGTCTCTCCAGAGATTCTCAATTGGGTTTAAGTCAGGGCTCTGGCTGGATCATTCAACAGGCACAGAGTTGTTGTGAAGCCACCCTTTCGTAATTTTAGCTGTGTGCTCAGGGTCATTGTCTTGTTAGAATGCTGCTACCACCATGCTTCACTGTTGGGACTGTATTGGACAGGTGATTCTGCGTTTCTGAGCACTCTGGAGAAGGTTTTTGTCCAGGATATCCCTGTACTTGGCTGCATTTCTCTTTCCCTTGATTGCAACCAGTCGTCCTCCCCTGCAGATGCAAAACCGCCCCACTGCATGATGCTGCCACCACCCTGCTTCACTGTTGGGACTGGATTGGACAGTGCCTGGTTTTCTCCACACATACCTCTTAGATTTAAGGCCAAAATGTAGAAGTTTCTGTCAGGCCACTCTGCCATAAAGTCCCGACTTGACTTTCTACAACTTTCTTCCATCTCCTGACTGCATCTTTGGGTTCTTCTTTACCTCTCTCACCAACGCTCCCAGTGCCAGAAGCCTGGAGAGGTGGCCATTTCTGCATCAGGTGACCTCATCTCACCAGCAAAGACAGGTTTCACAGAAAGCGGGTGGACATCCTGAAAGGAAGCATTCTGGCCAAGAACCTCCTGAAGAACCGCATGGTCCATGTTCTTTGTGATGCCACGACAGCTGCTTGCCCACTATCAAGGCCACCCTGTCAGCAGCATTCATTGGTACATGTATCCCAGTCACATACCTAGATTAAATTTGCCTGTGACACCCAGTTTTTACTTCCTTTTTTTTCTTTTCAAGTGTCCTTCCATCTTATACAGACATAATGCATTTAAACCTTAATAAAAAGGCACACCTAAACATTAAACTTGAACTTGTGTTTGTATCACACATATCCCAGAGTAGACCGATGCAGCAGTGACGTCTATGCCATATTCTCTCCTGACACTGTCCAGATGTCCTGACACTTATGAGTTCAACATATTGGATTTATGAGAATCTAGGATTTACTCAGGGTTACTGTAATCTGCTATTAAAAAAAAAACCCACAAATGTTTTGTGATTAACATTTAAAGTTGAGAATGTAGAAATCCAGACGTTCCAGTAATAACTTCACATACATTACAGGCCAAACGTTTGGACACCTTCTCATTCAATATGTTTTCTTCATGACCATTTACATTGGTAGATTCTCACTGAAGGCATCAAAACTATGAATGAACACATGTGGAGTTATGTACTTAACAAAAAAGGCACCTAATACTGAAATAAGACATCCACATTCTTTTGTGTTATTTTAATGCTTTAGTAATATTAAATATGAATGGAGGATGAATGCCTCTGGAAAGTTAAATGAAAAAAAAACCTTATGCCTCTTTTTCTATTTGTAGCTGTGGCACCTAATACCCCCACAACTCATCTCCTTACCTCATCTCCTGCCCGGCTCCTCGCTGCAGCGCACACCTCAGCCTGCACATCACCATGGTAACCAGATGCTTGCTACTCTTTTCCACCGGGTTCTGGTGCGTGCCGCTGCCTGCTACTGAACACTTTCACGTACCTGCCAGTTTTTTTGCACACAACTTTGGGTTTTCCTGTGCATCCAGGAACCCTGCACCTTCCCTTCTTGTCAAACATTATTGGCTAGTGGACATTGGCCATGTGGACATTTTGGTTTGGAATGGGTGACGTGGTGCTGTCTGTAGTGCACAAGAACACCCGTAAGACTGTTGATCATGTTGGGGCCAATCAGTAAATGTTCATTAAGACAGGTACCTTTGTGTTTGGCGGAGCAGTCGAAGACCACACGTAACCTGTCAGGGAGTCCGATATCATCAGTCTCTTCTGCATCACCTCTTTCGATGATGTCATTCATGTATTTCATGTAATCCTCCTTGTATTTTTCGTCTTTCATGAGTTTGCGTTTGAACTGGTTTGGTCTTTTTTCAGCAAGTTAGTGGCTTTTCTCTAAATGGCAATGGCATCTCCAAATGTCCCTTTTCCATCTGTGTTATGCCTTGCTCAAGCTTTTGGAGGAATGTTAAATCCTCCTGTGATACAGTCTATTCGTTCCTGTCCGTCTCTTTGAAATCTCTTTCCAGAGCAAGTATTGCATCTGTTGGAGTGGAGTGAGGGATTTCTTTAACTGTGACTCTGTGGCAGAGGCTGCTGTCTATATCCGTTTCATTGTACAGTGCTGAGTTGCCTACTATGCTCCATCCTAAGTCTGTGCGAACAGCATAGGGCTCACCATCTTTTCCTAAGATTGCTTGTTTAGGTGCAAGAGCTCTGGGACAGGTATAACCTATAAGGAGACTTACTTCACAACTGAGGAGTGGAGGGATCTCATCTACAATAGGCAGTAAATGATTGTTTGGCTGTTTCACATGTGGGTATGTGTTCCCTGTTAGCAGGTAAGCAATCCTTGGAGTATGCCGTGGGGAGCTTTATGACTGTGGCTGAGTTATAAACTCTCACCAAGAGATCAGACACCCTTCCACTACTTATGACAGCATTTTTACCCAGCATGTTAGTCAATTTCAGCTTTACTGGACAAACATCTGCCTGCAGCTCATGCGTTACATCCTGATCCACAGAGACAGCATTGCTCTGAGTGTCTAATAATGAATAGACCAATTTTTCCTTGAGTGGAATTTGTGGTGGTTGACAGCCATACTGGGACTGTCATTGAGGTGCTGACGGTCTGTTCTGATCTGGCAACATTAAGTGACATGGCTGTTGCAGTTTCAGGTGATTTGCATTCTCCGTACTCACACGTGTTTGTCTTTGCAAACTGTTACTGTAGTTTTCATCATGAAGACACACAGGATGTCTCTTTGTGCAGGTTTCGCAAGTGAGGCGGCGTCTGCAGTCCATAACACATATTTCTCTCACATATTTCTTTCTATTTTCTAGAGACATCTTTAAGAAGTCTGGGCATTTGTGAAGCTTATGTGCGTCCTGGCACAACATGCATGGGGAACTGTTAGGTGTCTTTGTTATTGTCGGTTTGTCACGTTGTACAGTTGCATTTGTGTTAAATACACCTGCTTTATTCCCTCTGATTACCCTTGTAGTCCTTTTATCAATTTGTTTCAGTGCGGCGAAGTGCATGAATGGATGTGACTGGGTTGCTTCCGCTTCTAGGAAGGAAGCAAAATCACAGAAACTTGGAAACTCACCACCCTCCATTAAAGTTTTTGATACCTGTCTATTCCATCTTGCATTTATCCAGTTCAGTAGTTTGTGCAACAATCTTAGATTTTCTTGGCATACGTTTAGTATTTGTAATCCCTTTACGTGAGGCATAGCAAGCTTGCATGCATTTATGAAATCTGCAAGGTTCCTTAATCCATCAGCGTCTCTGGACTGCACCTTTGGCCAATTCGCTACCTTCTCTCTAAATGCCTTTTGTATCATGAATGGTTGACCGTATCTTTGGTTTAGTATATCCCAAGCATCATTGTATGCCTCTTCATCGTAAGAATGCACTTAACCTGGAACACCGAACAGGTTCCAACGTTTATCAGACGGCCTTATCCAGAGTACTTTACAGTCAGTAGTGACAGGGACAGTCCCCCCTGGAGCAGCTCAGGGTAAAGTATTGTTAGTATTCCATATTGACTTTAACATTGACTAACTCATCACTAACTCACTCTTCTCTTTTCTCTATCCTTCACCATCCACTGTGGTGGACAGAGGATGAAGGTGGACGCTGTAATACAGCTGGACCTAGATGTGACATAGTCACCGAATGCCACACGTCACATGCCACGAAATATATGGCGGTTTGTGATTTGCTTCTTTACGTGCTATAACTGATCTATGCGACCGACGGTTTAAGGCCAAATACATTAAGCCCTTTGTGTACTGGGCCAGTAATATTTTCATCTGATGGTTTTCACTACTTTAATTTAAATACAATTATGTTAATTTTTGTTCATCATCTAACCTTTGGTTTTCCACATGTTGAAAGATAACACACACTTAAAGATTTGAACATTTTATTTTTTCTTATTTAGATGTCATTTCTTCCACAAACAGGAGAGCAGTAACGCATCGGGTCTAGCCGATGTCTCCTCTTCCTCCCTCAAAACCTGTGCTGACCAGCTGGCTCCAGGTTTCACTCACTGACTGTGAGTACCGCGGCTCCTCAGGGACGTGTCTTCTCACCACAATTTTCCAGGACCGTCTACAGAACCGCTGAAATGGGTGGGCCAGAGGAACATAAAATCAGGCAAGTGATCAATATTATTAGCATTAACAGCTGGTTTTATAAAGCAGTCACCTGCTGGGGGTGAAGGTAAATCACGCTAGATTAGGGAATAGCCTCATGTAATGCATATGAGCAGTAAGTATATAAACGTATATTAAACATATAGACACTAGATAAGCAGCCATTCTGAAAACAGACTCCACAGGGAGTTGAACCCCGCCCTGATCCTGAAGGTCAGGTGTGCCACCACCGGAGCCTTTTTTTTGGCTTTAATTTTTTTCTACTACTGTTAATTATTAAACTGTTTAATGAACTACAGGTAAAATTAGTGCCAATTCATGTCCAATTCATCTCCAATTGGCCTAGTTGTTTTGTGGGGGAAACCGGAGAACCCGGAGAAAACCCACGCTGACACGGGGAGATACATGCAAATTTGCAAATCTCCACACAGAAGGGACCGAAACTCAGATCTCCTTGCTGTGAGACAAGGTGCTAACCACAATGTCACCGTGCCGCCCGTCACTAAATACTTACCTTCATACTTACCTTCATGCTTACCTGTACTAGTGATCACTATTGGTGCTGCTAGTGCTACTAATAGTGGTACTAGTAAGGTGGAGGGAGGAGGGACATCTCGAAATCCATGTCCCAGATGACAGGAATGTTGTTCAGCTCCTCCAAAAAATCCTCCAGACTGGCTTCTTGTTGGGGTCCCTGTGGACTGTCTGCTGCTGGGTCGCTGGTCATCATTTCCTGCTCCATCTGGTCCTGAAGAATCCAGCGGTCCTCGTTGCTCTCAAACTCCATGGATGATGTGCTGGTGGAGGGCTGGTGAGCACTGGTGACACTGGGCAGAGGTGTGGCAGGACCATCCTGTACCTGCGGCCTGCTCCATGGAGGCAGAAAGCTCATCTCCACAGCCAGGTCCCAGATTCCAGGAACAAAGCTCAGCTTGTCCATCACATCTACCGGAAAAACAACCTCCTGAGTGTCTTCCTGCTGGGGTGGCTGTGGAGTAGCCTGCAGCTGCTGCATACAGGGAATGCTCCACAGCAGAGCTGGAGGGGAGTTAGTGTCCCTCACACATGCCCACGGTATACCTGAGAAGTGCAGTGACATGAATACATTGAGATATTTGGTTATAATTTACTGACTTTGATACCTTACAATGGACCATATATGTTTACTGCATACACAAATACTGGATTTACAGTGAGCTGCACCTGTGGTTTGTTTTTCTTATTGATCTTGAGTTATGAATTATGAGGAAATCAGTAGAATACCGAAGAGAAAACACAGTATTATGTGGAGTTTCTTAATGTCTTACCAGTGTGAAGAATGTGAGTTGGTATTTTTGGCAGGATCCTGCGAGGTGGCCTTCTGGTGACTGGTGGCTCCTTGGTCTTTTTCCGAGGGCGGCCCATCCTTCACCTGGAAAAATCTCTCTATGTGTCCTAAAAAACAAAAGTGAGCAGGTAATAAATGATGCTAACCTAAGTTATACTAAGCTAAGTTTTGCTACGCTAAATTATGCTAAGCTAATCTCTCAACCATAAGCTAAAATTAAGAAACTACAAAATAAATTAAGAGTTATCAAGTCTAAACAGAAACACTAACTAATAACAGTGCTAAAACAATAAAAGAAGTTAGCCTTTAAAAAGGCTTTTGGTGTGAAAAGTAGAATTTTTTGTCTGAAGAAAGCAGGAGTAATAAAAATACAACTGGCTCCTTCAGTGTTGCCTAGCGACTGTATGTTGTAAACATATGTTCACATGTAACAGCACTGAGAAGCCAATCAGGAGCCACATATTTAAGCAGAAACATTTTCTCTATTCATATTTGCACCTTTGCATATTAGAACTGAAAATCTCTTTCTGGTCAAAATACATGTTTGATATATTTTTGAATAGCCAAATTATTTACATTTACTGTCCAAATAAATAAAATTTAGCAACATATAGCAACTGAATTTTATTTAGTTTAATTATTTTATTTTATTTTACTGTTTAATAATACTGCTAGAGGATGCATAGAGGTTCATTCTTGAAGAATATATTTTAAAATATATACTTTTAATGTTCGTGAGAGGAAAAGCACAATTTCAAGCATTCCTAATTGCAACGATTTCTTATCTCCACTAGATGGCGGTAAAGATCTCACTCAATCATTTACAAGGTCTACTGATGTTTACTTAGACGTCAGTAGATTTATTTCTGTTTATTTAATATGGTGGCAACATTCACTCCTTTGAAACAATTGTGTCAAGCAAACATGTCTGGTGCCATCTTGTTTCTACTAGATGTGAAAGGCAGGTGGCACAGATATGAACTGGGTTGAAAGACACTGGGGTCCTAAGGATGTTAACGGAACGGCCTGATTTGGTAACAATGCTGTTCCCCTCACTGTTCTTGACATGCAGTTAAGATTTATGATATTTTTGGTTGAGACCTTTGTCAGAATTATACGTTGTAATTAGCGTTTACAACTGTTTTATGCTTTTACTTCTGTTTTAGATTCAGTATATTCATTGTTATGTACTTTCAGTCTTAAGTCATTCATAAATTGAGTTTCAAAAGATTTTGTGTGTTTTTGTGCTGTATTAGAGTTGACTGTATTAGACAATTTGCATTACTGAATTCCTGACATCCTATTTGTACTTCAGGCAGCCTAAAGGAATGTTAGTCTGGGAATAGGTACTCCAGTTGTTCTACTGTTGAGTTGTAAACTTCCTGTGCTTCACTCATAGAAACATCATGATTGGGCAGTCTTGCAAGCTCCTCTGGCGTAAGCTGCCGGGTTAACTGGACATCAGGGACTTCAATTCTGGCCACATCTGCCAAGTCTGGGCCATTGCACCATAAAGCTCATCAACCTAAAACAAAATTCTGCATCTCGATTCTGCATCATCACAGAGATGTTTCATGGTAAACACATCTAGCACATATGATAGATCACATTAGATTACATTAGCACAATCATTCTAAAGTCACAAGGACCTCTGGGTAGGGTCCCACAAACACACCCAAACACACCTTAATGAAAAATATATATTTGCGTGTGGCAAAAGTATGTGGAGAAAAGAATGCGGTTCTCTTCTTTTAGGATGTTTCAGGTTAACTGAATTCAGCTGGTATGGTGACTGGTTATTTTCGCATCTCAGGTAATCGAAGTTCCGTTCTTCTTGGAACCTGTTGAGATGAGTCTGAAGCAATGCTAAGAAAACCCAGCAATACCCTAAACTAAACAATACTAATACTTAGTGGTAGCAGCAATATTTGATTAATTCTTCCAGCTGAAAAAATATACAGCATGTACAAAAATAGCTGAATAGAGCTGACATTATCAGTGTAAAAAGATACTGTAAACTGGTCGACCACTTTTGTTGTTTTCCATGTACTCTGCTAAAGCAAAAGATTTGCAATTTAGTCATTTGTTAATAAAGGTGTCACGGGTGGGGCTGGACATGGCATTGAAGGAGGACACATTCGCACGATTTCACGCGACGGGTTTAATATAGACCACACACGAGACAAGGGAACATAAACACGCACAATGACCCGATGTCAGGATCCGGTCCGTAATTGGGGTTACTCCGGTCCGGGTCAGGATCAGGATCCGGACCGGAGTTTCATTGTTGTCCTGTGTAATGTTCCCTAATCGTTTTCACCTGTGTTAATTGTATAAAGCTGCCCTGTTCGTTTCTGTCCGCTGTCAGGTCTTTGAAGTTATGTTCCGTGTTCACTAGTGTCTACGTCTCGGATGTCTCCCCTGTCTTGTGATTCACCATTAAACCCCTGTTCCGTGAGGTCAGGTGAAAGCGTCCTCCATTCCTCGTCATTCCTCGTCACCCCACGTCCTCCTCTCCGTTCACCCGCCGCGTCATGCCCGCATGGACGTGACAGAAAGACCTGACCCACATTTGGACGCCACCTGACGCAGCCCCGCTGATCGGAGGAGCCGCGACTCGCCGGGAGGACGCCGCCAGCTTCCTTGTCCCTGGCCTTCCATGGCTTCATTCAGCAGGGTCCCGACCCCTGCCTCTCAGTCCCGTGTCTGGCGGCGTTGAAGGTGAGGAGCGGCCATTCAGCGGGGCGAGCCGGAGACTGACAGGGAGCGGCGGACGCATGCGGATGGCGGACGAGGTGCCGGTACCAAACTGGCCCGAAGCCGTCTGCGCTGGAGAACCGCCGCTCGTCCATCGTGAATACCGGACCATTCATTCATCCAGTCATTAATCATTCATCTCTGCTCCTCTTTTCTATCCTGGTTCACTCGAATCGATTCCGTTCGATTCCTCATGTCCACTCGAACCATTCAGACTGTGTATGGACTTTTCCCCCCTCCTTCATGGACTGCTCCGTTTGGCCCGCCAGGTGTCGTGCCATAAAAGGGGGGATTCTGTCAGGATCCGGTCCGAAATGGGGGTTACTCTGGTCCGGGTCAGGATCAGGATCCGGACCGGAGTTTCATTGTTGTCCTGTGTAATGTTCCCTAATCGTTTTCACCTGTGTTAATTGTATAAAGCTGCCCTGTTAGTTTCTGTCCGCTGTCAGGTCTTTGAAGTTATGTTCCGTGTTCACTAGTCTACGTCTCGGATGTCTCCCCTGTCTTGTGATTCACCATTAAACCCCTGTTCCGTGAGGTCAGGTGAAAGCGTCCTTCATTCCTCGTCACCCCACGTCCTCCTCTCCGTTCACCCGCCGCGTCATGCCCGCATGGACGTGACACCCGACTGCGAACAGACACAAACAGGATAGCTTTATATGCTTTATACAATTATATAAATAGACACCAGGTGAACACGATCAGGGAACATTACACGAGAATAACATGAAACTCCGGTCCGGACTGCGGATTTGGAGTAACCCCTGCCGGTCCGGATCATGACAAAAGGATTGCATCAGCACTTTGGACATTGAATTGCCATTTGCAAAATGAATTTCCTTTGAATAAATATGTAGAAAACCCATGGCAAAACGGAATGCAATTGAGTGAATTGTTATTATATTTTTTATTAAAAAACCTTGAAATGATCTAAAGATTACATCAGTTTACATGCACTAATTGAATATTGCATTGGCAATTGCCCATTGAACTTACATTTCAATAGTTGTGCTTAAAACCGTCCATATTAAACTGGTTTTCTGATCATGACAGTGAGTGTACTGCAGAAGGCAAAATGGTCTAATGTGGTACTGGCAAGGTGTACCTAATAAAATGGCCAGTGAGTGTATAATGTCACTAAATATAAATGTATATATTTTTAATAATATTCAATATTATTAATATAATCTTATTAATATAATAGCAATATTCAAGCTGGGGATCGTCATCGTACATCATAGTTATATATACATATTTCACACGTGAAAAGCAGTAGCGCCTGTATTTCTCTCTTGTGGGAGTTTACTCACAAATTTCCGAGGGCAGAACGAAAATTGATTGGTTCAGAGAGAGAACCAATCAAATCGTAGAGGAGGCGGGTCTAACGAAAGTGATGGGGCAGGTGGGAGTTTAAAAAATAAATGTCTCTGTGGCAAGATCCGTGAATGGATTTTTCACTGCGCTTAGTACAAAAGTAAGATTATTTAAAATGTATTTAATGTACAGGCTTTACTTTGAGAAATTGGTTTAAGGCTTTGAGCATTATTGTTTTGCTTAAAGCAGGTTAGCATTCACTTTGCATTAGCTATTAGCTAGCATTATTAGTAAACCAACCACGAAAATTCTGATGAAATGCTGATTGCATGTGATGCATGACTCATATTTGCCTATTTATAACCAATTATGAAAATCAAAGTTTGCTGTAAAAACGGAGATATTATGTTTTTCATTTTGCCTGCAGCCATCACTTCAGGTCAGGTTTGGTATTTGAAATGGCTTTTTTGCTACATTATTATGATCTCTTATTAGTGGTGTAGGGTTTTGAAGGTCTGGGGAAGACTGTTTGTAGCAGTAGTTAATATTAGTAATGTAGGGCAAAGCTGTGCTGTCAGCATTATTACTGCTGGTGGTTCAGATTAGTTATACAGTAACGTTATTGCCCTCGAATAAAGAAGGTTAAAGATCCTGGGGTGACACACAATAGAAATGTTCTGTATGTTGCGCTATGAACAATGATAAATAACTGTACATAACAGAAGCATTAAGGGGCATACTTTTAAGAAGTGTGTGAGGTGATAATGGTTGATTTGGAGGGATGTCAGGAGATCAAAAGAAGGACAGCTTTGGGAACCAAGGTGATTTTCCTCCTCTGTGTTTTCCAGTCAGCAACATCGGAGTCTGCGTTTGAAGGGGAGCCTGACAGCGTTCTTTTGCCGGTTTGTGTGCTGCGTGCTGGTGGAATGGATTCAGCAGATGATTGAGAATGATACGACACTCTCTATGAAGGAATAGTAAAAAGTCCGTAAAATTTCTTTCCTGACTACAAAGGATATGAGCTGCCTGGTGACACTTTCTGAGAATCTCCTCTGTGTTGGAGGAGAACTTCAGCAGGGGATCGAAAATGATGCCCAAGTATTTATAATCCTCAACTAGCTCTACTGGCTTCCTGTGGATGGAGGTAACTGCTGCAGCCAGGTCCCCCTGCTTGGTGGTGAAGATCACCACCATCTCCTTGGTTTTACTGATGTCCAGTTCCAGACATGAGGTGTCACACCAGTCCAGAAACTCATGCAGAAGTGTCACACCAGTCCACAAACTCCTGCAGAAGCAGACCATGGTTGTGTGAGGGGCCTGACAGTCTGGAGGACTGTGTCCTTGGCGTCCTTCACCGGGTGTCTGTGCCTGCAGTCATCTGTATATAAGATGAGGAGCAGAGGAGAGTGCCGACCAGGTGGCGGTATAACAGAGGTCAGAGAGAGTTTTGTTAAGCAGTACTCTCTGTGATCTGTTGGTCAGAAAGTCCAATATCCACAGGATTGTCTCGTTGTCCAGATGAAAGTTGGAGGAAAGTTTATTAGCCAGGATGTGGGGGTGCAGGGTGTTGAAAGCTGAGGACAAGTCAGCAAATAAGAGTCTTAGTGAAGAAATAGATTTATGTATACAAAGAAATTAGATCATTGATTTTCAGTTGTCAGATATAAATATATTTTTAATGTATTAATTATTTAAATTCTGGTTATTCATATATATGCACATATCAATACTGAAGACATGATCCTTACTAGAGCTTAATACTTGCAATGTCTGTTGCAAAAAGGTTCATTGTCCACTTTGTCCACCAACACTATTTAAACATGCACTACTTGTCCATCTTAAAAATTGAAGGTTATGTTTTATTACTTTTTAACAGCAATGTACAATTAGATAACTAACTTTACCAACTTTTCCTGTTTCACTGCTCAAAGGATCCAAAATATGCAGATGCAACCTCAAGTGCAGAACCCAGAGACGTTTCCCATGATATTAGAAGACAATGCTGTGAAGGGACAACATGGTAGACCGTATACGGTAGACTATAGACCAACTCCTGATGCTCTGCAGGCATCATGGAAGCGCTTACAAACTGTTGAGAATTTGCCTGCTAATGTTTACTTTATTACAGTGTAATACAATTTAAATTTGGTACAATACATTAATGTTGATTTCCTGTGTTTCTTGTTGCCTGGAACAGGTCATCAGCCAGGAGAGAGACATCCGCGCCGGAGACAGAATACAGGAAGCAGCGAGAGGTCAGTACACCACCCGACATCCCCAGACCAGGAAAGAGGTGCACTGGTCCGAATCTTGGACTCAACCAATCAGTTCCTCCACTCTTGTCTGTCCTCGTGCAGATCAGCGGTATGTCATGCAGCAAAGTCCTCAGTTCAGGCTGCACTCTTTCCCTCCTCTCTTCCGCTATGTGGAGCAAAGTGAGGAAACTCGGGGTGCGCTGGCAGCAGTGGGGTCAGTGAAGATGGACTGCTGTTTAAATGGAGTAACCTTAAAGATGCAGTTTTTTTATTCTGGATGACATTAATCGTCCATTTCAATGTTCAAAATCTGGCGCATGGGAACGCACGCTCCTTGTTGCTGGTGGGAACTCAAAGGCGATGCAGCTAGACTGCTCTGCCCCGTCCATTTGAACGCACTTATTATAGGGAACCTGTTGTCCCCAGCATGCGGATTAACCTGAGGGAGGAAGATAAACGGCGCTTCTGACCCCAAGAAGAGCACAGCAGGAGGACCCGTCCCTGCTAGCCCTGTTGGATTGAGCAAGATACGCCGTTAAGTACAAAAAACCATATACAGATACAGTACCCACCTTAAAGTATCACTGACAATTTGCTATATTGAAGGACTCAGGCTCCTGTATAAACTACAACTGGAAGACAGAAATGTTGCAGATTGATGAGCTCTGGAGCCCTTTTTAATAGTCATATCCAAAATTAAACAGAGGAAACAATTTTTTTTTAACTTACTTGTGACTGTAGTTATTCATTCCAACTAATTACAGATGTTTTGGGACAGTTTTGAAAATATCACATCATATGTATATTCCCCCATTTTTATGTTTATATTTTCCAATCAAAAGAACAACTTGCAAAAAAAACTGGCTAAACAAGAACAAAATGTATTGATTTGAAATTTGAAAAATAATAAAAGTAATACTAAAACGATATAAAATAACTATGTTAAATTCCAATAATACCTGGAATAAATTAACTGTATCCACATTATTGTGTATCATGGCATTGCTTGAAGCAGTTTTTTTTTTGACGTGTGGCTCCTGGCACTTTCTGCAGTGTTTTCACCCTTTGATCACCTCATCTTGCAGTATCTCATCGCCGCTTGGCAGAGAGGTGGGGGTAGAAAAAATATGAAGTAAAATGTATTAATTTATTAGCCAGCAATTTCGATTATATAACTAATTTGAAATAAACAATGCTGTACTCAGCAAATAAACAAAGAACATCACACAATTAGAGGGAGAAAACATAAAAAATATATAACTGAAAAAATATGAAAAATATCGTAAAATAAATTATACAACAGAGAGTACATACCTTTCAGAAGAAGGGATCCGAAAATACCTCAACCTCTTCTGCACACAGGAGATCCTCTTCATCAGATGAAGATTGAACAGTACAAATAGCTGGACTGCTGTGTTGCACCAGAATGTCCAGCACCTCCTCAGTCGTAAAAAACTTGCTTCTTTGCTGCGCCATCATAGTTTGGTCTTCTTTCTGAATCTACAGAAACAGCGACGCCTGTCTTGTGTTGTGGACTGTTTTGCCTGTAATTCTGTACAATACGCGCAGGCATATCTCACGATCGCATTGATCGATTTGAATGGTTTGTTTTAATCGTCTGAGCCTGTAGAATTGTGGGAGCATTTGTGGAAATAACACCATTCACCACACACCATACGTGCGGGCATGAAGGCTGTGTTACGGTATGTTACGTCCCTGGTCTAGGGTCAGGGACATAACAAATGGGACATAGGAGCAGCAACAACACTTATGGCTAACCGTTTATTACAAACAAGGACATTGAAACAACAAAACACACACAAAACAGGTCTGGGCAGTTTAAGTTATTCTTGTCTTCTGGTCACAATCCTTCTTGCTTCACACCAACACTCTCTTCGCATCACCAACAACACTCTCTCCTCACACCACATCCTCCTCTTGTCCCAAAGCAGACGCCATTTTGAGTCCTCTTCCCTATTACAGCCCACCAATCATGGCAGGAAGTGGGAGGAGTCCAATCATGGAACCACCTGCAACATTACGGAGAGAGAGAGACAGAAAGAGAGAGAGAGAGAGAGAGACACACAAACAGAACACACCCATACTCTGCCACGGGACGTCACAGGTAATGTCTTTGCCCTTTTTAGGCGTGTGGCAGCTGTGCGATTTTTACGCTGTGTATCGGGCTGCCGATTTATTTGGAATTTATTAATCGTCAGACATGGTCAAGCAGAGTTTTTTGGTAATATTTGTTTATGTGCGTGCTTTAAATGTGTGTTTACGTAGTTTTGATATAAAATAATTTTTAAATAAATAAGTTTTTCCTTGATAAAATTGTGATAACCACATATATTCATTTCCTGTTTCTCTGTAGGATGATGAGTCTCAGCTTGTGGAGAAACTACAGCAGCAGATGCTGGATCAGGAAGAGGTACGTTTACACCCGCCCACTCCCCGACACACCCACCCACTCCCCGATATTCTTCAAGTCTTGTGTAAAAATCACCTACTTTCTGAAAATGCTGAGTGATTCTTGAGGTGATTATTTTATTTTTTTGCTTTTATATCAGTGTTAGTGTCCCAAACAAACAACAGGTGCAGCTCACTGTAAATCCTGTATTTGTGTATCCAGTAAACATATATGGTCCATTTTAAGGTATCAAGTGTTTGTAAATTATCACCAAAAATCTCAATGTATTCATGTCAGTGTACTTCTCAGGTATACCGTGGGCATGTGTGAGGGACACTAACTCCCCTCCAGCTCTGCTGTGGAGCATTCCCTGTATGCAGCAGCTGCAGGCTACTCCACAGCCACCCCAGCAGGAAGACACTCAGGAGGTTGTTCTTCCAGAAGACGTTGTGGACGAGCTGAGTTCTGTTCCTGGAATCTGGGACCTGGCTGTGGAGATGGGCATCTTGCTTCCATGGAGCAGGCCGCAGGTACAGGATGGTCCTGCCTCCCCTCTGCCCGGCGTGGTCCCTGTCACCTCCGTCACCAGCGCTCATCAGCCCTCCACTAGCACATCATCCATGGAGCTTGAGTGCTGGGTTCATCAGGACCAGATGGAGGTAGAAATGATGTCCAGCGACCCAGCAGCAGACAGTCCACAGGGACCCCAACAGGAAGCCAGTCTGGAGGATTTTTTGGAGGAGCTGAACAACACTGGGACATGGATTTCGAGATGTCCCTCCTCCCTCCACCTTACTAGTACCACTATTAGTAGCACTAGCAGCACCAATAGTGATCACTAGTACAGGTAAGCATGAAGGTAAGTATGAAGGTAAGTACTTAGTGATGGGCGGCACGGTGACATTGTGGTTAGCACCTTGTCTCACAGCAAGAAGATCTGAGTTTTGGTCCCTTCTGTGTGGAGATTTGCAAATTTGCATGTATCTCCCCGTGTCAGCGTGGGTTTTCTCCGGGTTCTCCGGTTTCCCCCACAAAACAACTAGGCCAATTGGAGATGAATTGGACACAAATTGGCACCGTTTAACCTGTAGTTCCTTAAACAGTTTAATAATTAACAGAAGAAGCAAAAAAAAAGCCAAATAAAAAGGCTCCAGTGGTGGCACTCTTGACCTTCAGGATCAGGGCGGGGTTCAACTCCCTGTGGAGTCTGTTTTCAGAATGGCTTCTTATCTAATGTCTAAACGTTTAATGTGCAATTTTTTTGCATTTTTATATGCATTAAATGAGGCTATTCCCTAATATAGCGTCCTTTAACTTCAGCAAAGATTCAAACTGTCCTCTGTAGCTGTGAAATTCTTTTACGTTGCTATTCAGCAGGTTGATGGATTATAAAACCAGCAGTTAACGCTAATAATGTTGATCACTTGCCTGATTTTATGTTCTCCTGGCCCACCCATTTCAGCAGTTCTGTAGGCGGTCCTGGGACATGTCCCTGAGGAGCGCCAGCCAGCTGGTCAGCACTAATTTTGAGGGAGAAAGAGGAGACGCCGTCTAGACACGATGCTTTACTGCTCCTGTTTGGAGAAGAAATTACATCTAAATAAGGAAAAATAAAATGTTTAAATCTTTAAATGTGTGTTGTCTTTCACCATGTGGATAACCAATGGTTAGATGATGAGCAAAAATGAACATAATTGTATTTAAATTAAAGTAGTTAAAACAGGCAGAAGTAAATATTACTGTAATATTATTTTTTTCTCTTCTGAACATTCTGATTAAATTACCTGTCTTTAGATGAGTCTCAAACATTAATAAACCTTTCAAAATCTCCTAGGGTTTAACGTAAAAAAAAACCCACTAAAATCATCTTAGAATTTATATATGTCAACCTTAAAATAAAACTGAAATTGCTGTGTGGTATACACATTAGCCAATTGTGAGCTTGTGACTGTACTTTTATATTCTGTTAATTGTGTCCAGGCCGTGTTCCTAAGGCCTGTACTTAAAGTTGGTGCTATTAGCAATGAACACTTCACACCAATCAAGATGATGTTTCTTAACTTGTGAAACTATTGTCAAAAAAGGAATCTGGCAGTGAAAATCATTCCAGGCATTGACCTGGAGGTATGTAACGGTGTAATGTGTGTTGGTTTACATAGATTATACTAGAACCAAAAGGAGTATCTACATCCTGGGAACATAAAGTATCAGGAGTATTACTGGGCTTCTAGATAGAACTTCACCTGGTGGTCGAGGATGGGATTGGATATCAGCACCGTCTCCACACACTGCTCCTTGGGCGCCTATCATAACTGCCCACTGCTCCCTCAGGGGATGTGTTAAATGCAGAGACCACATTTCACTGTGTGCACTTGGTGCTGTACTGTCATGAAAGTGTTAACTAATCACTTTCACTTCAGTTCAAAATTCACCAATTCAGAATTTCTTTGTATTGAAAAAACAAGTATTCACTACATATAATGTGTGTTTTAATTTAAACCTGCTAAAAAAAACCCACAAAAGAATGTGGATGTCTTATTTCAGTATTAGGCGCCTTTATGGTTAAGTACATAACTCCACATGTGTTCATTCATAGTTTTAATGCCTTCAGTGAGAATCTACCAATGTAAAATGGTCATGAAGAAAACATATAGAAAGAGAAGGTGTGTCCAAACGTTTGGCCTGTACTGTATGTGAAGTTATGACTGGAACGTCTGGATTTCTACATTCTGTTAATCACAAAACATTTTTTGTTAATCACAAAACAATTTTTTATATCATATTACAGTGTCCCTGAGCAAATCCTAGATTCTCATAAATCCAATATGTTGAACTCATATACCACATATGCATGTGGTATGGCAGATTGAAAAAGCACTGACAAAACATCTCCATCAAGTGTTCATTCTGGGCAGAAGCAGCATCAAACAAAGACATATAGCTCATGCTTGTGCTCCCTTTCTGGGAAATGTATTTGGTTGTCTTAGTCAGCTTCTGCTGAACTTCCACAAAAATGAGTTCTTCATGAAGAGGATCGGTGATGAGGCTCAAGAAAACAGAATAATCTCCTGCATGAGATAAAGGAGCTTCTACATTATGTGGGAGCCTTGCATGAGAAAGACAGTAAATAAATCCCCAGAAATCTGACTGAGATGTTCGCCCACTTCTTTATCATCCAGACCTGCATGAAGAACCAGAATTATGATGCGATTATCTTGAAATTTAAACAACGTCTTATTATATGAAGCAAACCTGAGAGAATATGGCATAGACGTCACTGCTGCATTGGTCTATGTGTGACTTTCATGATCCGGACCGGCAGGGGTTTACTCCGGATCCGGAGTCCCGAGTCCGGACCGGAGTTTCATGTTCGTCCTGTGTAATGTTGCTGGTTCGAATCCCGATCCACTGAGGTGCCACTGAGCAAAGCGCCGCCCCCCCACACACTGCTCCCCGGGCGCCTGTCATGGCTGCCCACTGCTCACTCAGTGTGATAGGTTAAATGCAGAGGACAAATTTCACTGTGTGCTGTGTATCAAATGTGACAATCACTTCACTTTATTATTATTACCATAAATCAGGAAGTTTTCCATGTTGTGAAGAACTTCAGCATGATGTTTACAACAGTCTGCTAATTCCTCTGAGTAATTGTAACAGTTTTTCCTACAGAGAACATGGCACTGGTGAGGAATCAATCTCGTGCTGGATGCCTGAAAGAAACCATGCTCAGGGCAACAGCAGCCAAATACTTGAAATGATCTAAGGATTACATCAGTTTATGACTGCCACAAACACACAAGAATGTGAAATAAAATATATATAAACTACAGAAGGCAAAATGGTCCAACGTGGTACTGGCAAGGTGTACCTAATAAAGTGGCCGGTGAGTGTGTAATGTCACAAATTATAAATGTATATATTTTTTAATAATGCTGTCATTAAATCATTACATATTTGGGTATAGAAGTTGGGGAGAAAGTTAAAGAGTTATTATCTGAAGCTCACATTGGACATTTGCTAATCATACATTTGGAAAAATGGGAATCCATAAAAAGGATCCAGCGACGTTCCTCCTGTCTCGTTTTTAAAGTCTGGGGAAGACTGTGTTGCAAGCAGTTACTATAAGTAATGTAGGGCAAATATGTGCTGTCAGCTTTATTACTTTATTATTATTTTGTACATTCCTATATCAAGCTATTTTAAATCTCATGTCTGGCTTGGCACGAATTATTACATGAATGCTCTTATTTTTCCTGATGTAAAAGACAGTATCAGAGTGGACATACTATGCACATCACAGTTAAAGCAAACATTTGTTTTGATCAGCCATTAAGTGATGACCAACCGCTGATCACTGTAGTACAGACACTCTGTCAAAAACAACTACTTAAAGAACATCCACATCTCATGATGCTTATGGATGCCATCTACGAAGGCCTGATCTTAGTGCAGCTTTTATGAATAAAATGTAAAACAGACAGAGATTTGCACATTGAACTCAGTTCAAAGAACTTTATTTGTCCCCGAGGGGCAATTTAAAAGGCGCAGTGGTGCAGCACACACATATAACAGTTGTTACATTAGACACAACATAAAAATAGGTTCTGGATCAGAGTATATAATTTTGATATATTGCCTCTCATGAAGGGGTTCAGAGCAAGAATTTCATCTGCAGGTGAATTAGCTGGTGAATGTAAAAATCTAAAGTGTTTGCTCACAAAACTTCTAATCTGTAGGAATCTATAGAAATGAGATTTGGGAATATTGTAACTTTTTTGCAATGTTTCGAATGTCAAAAGTGTTCCTTCAGCGAAGAGGTCTTTGATAAAGATCAAGCCATTGTTTTGCCAGGTTTGAAATGCTGCATCCGTTTGGGACGGTAAGAAAAGATGGTTATTCAAAAGGGGAGAAAATAAGCTTAGTTGATTTATACGAAAATGTTTCCTAAACTGGAGCCAAATCTTAAGTGAGTGTTTTACTACAGGATTAAGGAGGCGTGAAAACCGCTGCATAGATATAGGAGCGCTCATTAAGGAAATAGGACAAAGCCCTGAATCACCTCGCAATTCCATGTCTGCCCAAGCAGGGCCAGGATTATCACGCCACGCAAAGATCCAGTATATTAATTTTCTTATGTTTGCTGCCCAATAGTAATACATGAAGTTTGGCAAACCCATACCACCTGCTGCTTTAGGCATTTCAAGGAAAATATTCCTCATCCGCAGGACAGATTTATTCCACACAAATGAAGAAATCAAAGAACCTAACTCCTTGAAGACAGACTTGGGTAGGAAAATAGGAATCATTTGGAATAAATACAGAAAGCGTGGTAGGACTACCATCTTAATGGTATTCACTCTTCCAGCCAAAGAAATGGGCAATGAAAACCATTGTGAGAAATCGTTTTTTGTACGCTCAAGTAGAATTTTAAAATTGCGTGCATAAAGGCCCTTATAAGAATGGGGGACATTAATTCCCAAATAAGTAAATTCCACAACCTGCTTAAATGGAAAAGAACTAGGATCCAGTGACAGTGCTAGCTGATTAACCTGCAAAATGGTGCTTTTAGAAAAATTCAGTTTATAGCCTGAAGTTAAACTATATGACCGTAATAGTTCCATGAGGACTGGTATAGATTCTAAAGGGTTAGACAAATATATTAGAAGGTCATCTGCATAAAGTGACACCTTATGAGTTTTATTGAACCTGGTTACACCTGTAATCCTCTCCTCTTTCCTAAGGGCAATCGCCAAAGGCTCTATAGCTAAGTCAAAAAGGAAAGGTGACAGACAGCAACCCTGTCTTGTACCACGATGCAAAGGGAAATAATCTGATATTACAGAGTTAGTTCGTACAGAGGCCAGTGGTGAATTATACATTACTTTACTTTACTTTACTTTACTTTATTTGGCAGACGCTTTTATCCAAAGCGACTTACAATGGGAAGACACCAGCAATTCTCATTATTTTAACCCAAGATATAAATGTCGGACCAGTCACGACTACGAACGTACGGGGAAGGAAGCGCAGAGGTCTGACATGTTGGGAAGGGGTTTTATTAACAAACAAACAAAAAACACAAATAAAGACTGGTGCGGTGGCCGAAAACGATTTAACTTAAATGAAGAACGTAAACAAACCCGTAGGTGTGTGGCGATTGCCAGAACTCAAAATACCTTTGACCCAAGACCAGGTCAAGTTCGTGCAAGTGAAGTTCACGAAAATGCCGGAGACCCAGAAGGGGCGGAAACTTCTGGCATTTATGGGGCGTCAGGATTGGAGTCAGGTGTGGAGCCCAGCTGCAGGCAATCCTGACAGAGCCCCCCCTCCAAGGGCTACGTCCTCGGAGCCCCAACAGTACCATCAGTGGAGGCGGCGGGGCGGACGGTGGCAACCACAGGGCTTCTGCCCTGCTGTATCCTCCCCTTGGAGGACCCGGTCCCTTGGGCTGGCTCCCCGGCGTGGTCAGGCGTGGCGGCCCCGGTCCCTCGGGCTGGCTCCCCGGCGTGGTCAGGCGTGACGGCCCCGGACCCTCGGCCTGGCTCCCCGGCGTGGTCCCCGCGTGGCTGCCCCGGACCCTCGGCCTGGCTCCCCGGCGTGGTCCCGCGTGGCTGCCCCGGACCCTCGGCCTGGCTCCCCGGCGTGGTCCCGCGTGGCGGCCCCGGACCCTCGGCCTGGCTCCCCGGCGTGGTCCCGCGTGGCGGCCCCGGACCCTCGGCCTGGCTCCCCGGCGTGGTCCCGCGTGGCGGCCCCGGACCCTCGGCCTGGCTCCCCGGCGTGGTCCCACGTGGCGGGCCCGGACCCTCGGCCTGGCTCCCCGGCGTGGTCCCGCTTGGTGGCCCCGGACTCCCGTACCTGCACACAATAATCAGGGGCGATCCATCTGGGTACGTGTGGGCCCTGTCTCCACATGTCCCCTCTGACACGTCTTGTGTCACCCCCTGCACCGCGCAGGGAGATTGTCCCAGAGCCTCCGGCGACTGTTCCAGGCACCCCAGGCTGGTGCCTTCTGGGACTATGCAGCCCCTCTCGCTGCACGGCCCTGGTGCCAAGGGGGGGGCATTGCCAGACCATCCGGCTAGCCCCTTCTGCGTCCGTTGGGACAAGCAGGCCCTCTTCCTGCCTGTCCCAGCTGGGTCCTCATGCCTACCCGGGGGCTCTATGGCGCTCCACCCCTCTGGAGGCGGACGCAGGCCCATGCCTGGCCCGCCCTCCTCACCGGCTACCGGAGGACCCAGCTCAATCGCTTCCCCACCTACCCTCCCCTCAGGAGGAGCCCCCAACCCGAACTGCACCCCCCCAAAAAATTCTTTGAGGGAGCACCCCCCCCGGCTGGACTTGGGGCTCGTCCACCTCGCCTTGGACTGGTGCAGTCAGGTTGGGAACTCCCTCCCTGGGGTTCGGCTCTGCTGCTGGGTCACCATCTGGTGGACACAAAGAGGGGAAGTGGGGGCGACATACGGACACATATACCACGCACACACACACAGACAGACAGAAGAGAGGGTCGTCTGGCTCCCTCTCTGGGCTCTCCGGGACCTCCTCAGTGGGCACAGCCAGGATCTCGGGAGGAGCGACCTTCTCGTCGCCCACCAGTGCTGGGTCTTCTTGCCCCGGATCCTGACTGGCGCTGGACATGGTGGAGGGGCAGAGTTCGATCCCTGGCTCAGGCTCTAGCCGATCAAACTCCGCCCTCAGTCTCTGCTGGAAGTCCCGAAAACTCCTGTCTGTCTCTCCCTGCTGCCAGAGGGCTGCGCTCCAGCCCCATGCTGACCCAAGCAGACACGCGAGGATGGTGGGGGTCTTATCAGTGTCTGCTGCCTCACTGAAGGGTCCCGGGACAATTGGGCTGTCCCACACGGGGCTGGGCTCGTGGGTGGAGATGGTGGTAGGTGTGTGGTGTGGATGGGGGTGGACGTCTTCTCCAGCAGGTGTGGGCGCTGGTGCTGCGCTGCCATTTCGCTGGGGAACGTCCGGGCAGAGGGAAGGCGGGTCGGCGACTGGAGCAGGAATGGAGGATTCCCTGCGAGGCAGTCCCGGCAGCGCAGTTGCTGGCTGGCGACCTCCCGTCGCCCTCTTCCACCAGCTTTCCTCACACTGATGGGAGGGACGTGGGTCTCCACGGACCTCGTGACGGTCCTGGATGGGCGCGATGGGCAGAGCCATCCCGGCACCGACTGCCCAAACGGCGTCATCCTGGTCGTCGTCCGTGTCAACCTCGTACCCCCGAAAGTCCCATGGGCAGTACTCTGGCCATTCGGGCTGGAGGCTGCCCACCTCCTCGCTGGAGGAACGCCGCCGTTATTGCCGCTTCTCACCCCCCTGGAAGTGACGTGGGTCCCCACGGACCTTGCGACGATCGCAGACTGGCGCGATGGGCGGAGCCCAACTCTCGTCTCCCATGCTCTTGTCGTCGTTCGTGTCGTCCCAGTCCACAGGGAGCCTTGCCAGCAGAGCGCAGAGTTCTTGGCTCGACATGCCGAAGATCGTGGGGGTCGCATCTTCTGCGCTCGCTGCCCACGTCACTTCCTCGCTGCTGCCGACGCCAACGTCCTCGCTCCGCCCACTCACCCGCCGACGTTGTCGCTTCCGGGTTTCGCGGAGTTTCCCGGGGGTGACGTCATCACGCGGCGCCGCGTACCACGGCTTCTCGGGGAGAAAACGCTCCACCAGAACGGGTGTCGCGTCTCTCCCCTGGCGTCCGCGTTCGCCGCGCCGGGCTGCGTCCTTCGCGGCGTTTCTTCTCCTCTGCTTTTTACCTCTGCGCTTTTGGGTGGGTCTCCGGCATTCTGTCACGACTACGGACGTACGGGGGAAGGAAGCGCAGAGGTCTGACATGTTGGGAAGGGGTTTTATTCATAAACAAACAAAAAACACAAATAAAGACTGGTGCGGTGGCCGAAAACGATTTAACTTAAATGAAGAACGTAAACAAACCCGTAGGCGTGTGGCGATTGCCAGAACTCAAAATACCTTTGACCCAAAACCAGGTCAAGTTCGTGCAAGTGAAGTTCACGAAAATGCCGGAGACCCAGAAGGGGCGGAAACTTCCGGCATTTATGGGGCGTCAGGATTGGAGTCAGGTGTGGAGCCCAGCTGCAGGCAATCCTGACAGGACCAAAACCAAATCTTTCCAAGACCTCAAATAAATATTCCCACTCAACCCGGTCAAACGCCTTTTTGGCATCTAAAGAGATAACGATTTCAGGCTGGACAGTAGAGTGTGAAGAACATAATATATTGAACAAACGGCGCAAATTAAAGAATGATTGCCTGCCTGGTATAAAACCTGTTTGGTCCAAGTCAATTATTTTAGGTATCACTGAATCCAGGCGGCAGGACAGGACCTTTGAAAGAATTTTATAATCACATGGAAGGAGATTTATTGGCCGGTATGCACCACATTTACGTGGGTCCTTATCTTTTTTTAGTAAAACCACTATGACTGCCTGGGTCATTGTACAGGGCAGTTTCCTTTGGGAGAAAATTTCCTCGAAAACTTTATTTAAAAGAGGGGTCAGCTTGGCTGAAAAAACTTTATAAAACTCAATTGGGAATCCATCTGGGCCAGGAGATTTACCATTTTGCATGGAATTTATAGCTTGTGTTATATCTTCGCAAGATATTCCAAGGTCTAAACGTGACCGGTCTTCACAGGTAATCTTAGGAATTTCTAACTGATCAAGAAATGTATGTATTTCAGATGGACTGACATGGACCTGAGAAGTGTATAGTTTTCAATAATATTCCTTGAATTGTTCATTTATGGCTGTTGGCTGGTTTGATACAGTGCCATGTGTCGTATGGATCTCAGATATTGTGTGGCTAGCCTGAATTTGCTTAAGCGGATGAGATAATAACCTGCCGAATTTATCACTGTGTTCATAATATGTACAACTCTAGATTAGAGGAACCAACACATTTTTTGTCTATTTCCAGAATTTTTTTGGACAGGTCTACTAGCTGGCGATTATGCATTTTCCTCACATGGGCTGTATATGAAATTATTTGTCCCCTAAGAAATGCTCTAAGAGCCTCCCTAAGGACATACCAGGCGTGAGGTTAACATCAAGAAAAAGGTCAATTTGCTTTGAAATATGGTCTCGAAATGATTTATGAGAAAGCAATAATGGGTCGAGGCGCCACATTTGACGAGTTGCGATGTTGCTAGGAAAGCACATATCGAGTTGCACAGGGGAGTGATCCGAGATCACGATAGGGTGGTATTGACTATTTGTGACGCAAGAGAGAAACCTACTATCAATCAAAAAAATTTCTATTCTTGAGTATGAATGATGGACAGGTGAGAAAAATGAATATTGCTGGGAGGTGGGGTTAGTATACCTCCGGGGGTCAAACAATTTGTAGGATTCCATAAATGACAAAACAGCTGATGCAGGCTTGGACACAATCTTGGACAGTGTGGGATTCGATCTGTCTAGATTTGGCTGCAGGACCAGGTTGAAGTCACCCCCCAGAATTAAGTGATATGTGTCTAGGTGTGGGAGCTTAGCAAAAAAGGTGCAAAAGAACTGTGGGTCATCCCAGTTGGCGCCGTAGACATTTGCTAAAACTACATTAAGTCCACACAGCTTCCCTATAATTATGACAAACCTGCCTTTGGTATCTGATATTACAGACTCATTTACAAACGGAACCCCCTTTCTTATCAATATCGCTGCGCCTCTTGATCTGTCCCCAAATTCAGAGTGGAAGATGTGATCTACCCAGCCTCTCTTTAATTTTGAGTGTTCATTAACTCGAAGATGAGTCTCCTGTAGAAATATAATCTCAGGGGCCAGGGCTTTCAGATGGGAAAAAATTCTGCAACGTTTTATAGGGTGGTGCAACCCTTTAATATTCCAGCTTACAAAACGCAGTGAGCCCGGCCCTGACCTGTTAAAACCAGCCATATCGTAGATAGCCTAAGCAGTCCCACACACTGAGAAGGAGAAGGGGAGGGAGAAAAAGAAAGTAAATAAATAAAAAAATAATGCTAAAAAAAATAAAGGAATTCTGAGCAAACTTCAAACCCCAAAACCTATGCTGGTCCCCCATAAAGCAGGGGACCGCATCAACACTCCTAGTGAGCAATAAACATAGCACAACTGTGCTCAGGGTGAACTAGCACGCTCTAATAAGCACCGCCGAGCAGTAACAGCAAAATAAAAAAAAATTATGCCAATTATGGTAACGTCATCAATAACAATAAAGAGTCAGTAAGCAGTAATAACTGAGCACACCAATAAATCAACTGAAATTGAACATGTACTGAAACTGTGATATTTTAACCAGAATTTTGTCAATCATGAATCAGACCAGTTTTATAGAAAATACCTAAATAGGGAATACTGTATTTCCTATATGTAAAAGATAAATACCTTACAGGATCAGCTGAATTACTTATTCAAAACAGGCGAAAAGAAAAGTCATTCACCACCTGGATGTCCCTCAAAGCGTTGAGAGATGAAGGCTCGGGCCTCCTCTGGAGAGGAAAAAGTTTTCTCTGTATTCAGATGGGTGATTCTGAGTCGAGCAGGATACAGGATGCCGAACTTCACCCCCTCCATCCCGCGGAGCTGCCTTCTGATGTCATTAAATGCAGCCCGAGCCTCAGCTACTTTAGCCGTGAAGTCTGGGAAGACCGAGATGGACATGTCGTTTATCTTTATACGATGCTTCTCTTTGGCAAGACGCAGGATATTTTCACAGTCCTGGTAGTAATGGAAGCGGGCCACGATGACGCGGGGTGGATTCCCCTGCCTGGGCCCCGGAAGAAAAGATCGGTGCGCCCTGTCCAGCAGTGGCGCTTCTTTCAACTCAAAAGCCTGCTGAAGTAGTGACGAGACGAAAGTTGTGGAGCAGATCTGAGCCTCAGGAACTCCTATTATTCTGACGTTGTTCCTCCGCGTCGTCGCACTTATTCTGCAACATTTCAGTCAGTGTTGTAAGGCGACCTACTTCTTTCTGCAGATGTGTAATATCGTCAGTGCATGTCGAGAGGCTTTCTTCCACGTTGTTCACTTTAACGCTGAGTCCAGACAGCTCCGTAGTAACAGTCTCCCTGTATTCCTTCAGCTCGGACCGGACCGCTCTTATGTCCGATTTAATAGAAGCCAGCTCACTCTCCAACACCGCCCGGACCTCGGTTTTTAAGGCATCGACCAGATCCACTCGCAGCGCGGACAGAAGTTCAGCTTTAAAAGATTTGACGTTAATTGCTAACGCGGCTGCGCCCGTTCCAGAATCTTCCGTGCGGCCCTGAACAGGCGAGCCCGAGGTCAGAGGTGGCGCCGCAGGCCTCGTAGTCTGAAGAGTAGTTTGCTTTCCTCTGGTCGATTTACCAGCCATTTTTCCGGGTTATATGTGTGTAGATGTGTGCAGCCTTTTTTTTTTTTTTTTTGCTTTTATATCGGTCTTGTTGGTCCCCTAATACTGAATCTGAAGTCTCTATCTGAAATTGAGCCTTGGTGCAGAATAACTACTTTGATCCAGTCCCACAATGGGATTTCCCCAGGATGTGCCGTTTCCGTGTCTGTATCTTTAAGGAAGCGGCCCCGTATTCAGAAGGTTGTCGGTTCAAATCCCGATCCGCGAAGGTGCCACTGAGGTGCCACTGAGCAAAGCACCATCCCCACACACTGCTCCCCGGGTGCCTGTCATGGCTGCCCACTGCTCACTAAGGGTGATGGTTAAAAGCAGTGGGTAACACACTCACCTATGAACCAGAAGACACAGGTTCAAACCCCTCTTGCTACCATTGTGTCCCTGAGCAAGACGCTTAACCCCGAGTTATCTCCAGGGTTACTGTCCCTGTAAATACTGATTGTAAGTCGCTCTGGATAAGGGTGACTGATAAATGCTGTTAATGTAATGTAATGTAATGTAATGTAATGTAATGTAATGAATTTGTGCTCAACGATCACTTCACTTTCACTTCAAATTTTCGTACGCTCTGTGTATCTGTCACTTCAGGATAAGACCGAGGTTGATGAGCAAGTGGGAAAAGATGACCAAGGTGGCAAGGAGTTGTGTCTGGACTACAGAGAACTGCAGAGGGAGTGTAGAGTGAGACACGCATGGGCCAGAACCATTCATACACAGTGGGTACGGAAAGTATTCAGACCAACTCTTTGTTATATTGCAGTCATTTGCTAAAATGATTTAAGTACATTTTTTCCTCATTAATGTACATACAGCACCGTATATTGACAGAAAAATACTGATATTTTTGCAGATTTATAAACAATGAAAAACTGAAATATCACATGGTCCTAAGTATTCAGTATTTAGTAGAAGCGTCTTTTTGATCTAATACAGCCATGAGTCTTTTTGGGAAAGAACAAAACAAGGTTTTCAAACCTGGATTTGGGGATCCTCTGGCATTCCTTCTTGCAGATCCTCTCCAGTTCTGGCAGGTTGGATGGTAAACTCTGGTGGACAGCTAATTTTAAGTCTCTCCAGAGATTCTCAATTGGGTTTAAGTCAGGGCTCTGGCTGGATCATTCAACAGGCACAGAGTTGTTGTGAAGCCACCCTTTCGTAATTTTAGCTGTGTGCTCAGGGTCATTGTCTTGTTAGAATGCTGCTACCACCATGCTTCACTGTTGGGACTGTATTGGACAGGTGATTCTGCGTTTCTGAGCACTCTGGAGAAGGTTTTTGTCCAGGATATCCCTGTACTTGGTTGCATTTCTCTTTCCCTTGATTGCAACCAGTCGTCCTCCCCTGCAGATGCAAAACCGCCCCACTGCATGATGCTGCCACCACCATGCTTCACTGTTGGGACTGGATTGGACAGTGCCTGGTTTTCTCCACACATACCTCTTAGATTTAAGGCCAAAATGTAGAAGCTTCTGGCAGGCCACTCTGCCATAAAGTCCTGACTTGACTTTCTACAACTTTCTTCCATCTCCTGACTGCATCTTTGGGTTCTTCTTTACCTCTCTCACCAACACTCCCAGTGCCAGAAGGGACGCCCACCCAGCCTGGAGAGGTGGCCATTTCTGCATCAGGTGACCTCATCTCACCAGCAAAGACAGGTTTCACAGAAAGCGGGTGGACATCCTGAAAGGAAGCATTCTGGCCAAGAACCTCCTAAAGAACCGCATGGTCCATGTTCTTGCGACAGCTGCTTGCCCGCTATCAAGGCCACCCTGTCAGCAGCATTCATTGGTACATGTATCCCAGTCACATACCTAGATTAAATTTGCCTGTGACACCCAGTTTTTACTTCCTTCCATCTTATACAGACATAATGCATTTAAACCTTAATAAAAACGCACACCTAAACATTAAACTTGAACTTGTGTTTGCATCACACATATTCCAGAGTAGATCGATGCAGCAGTGACGTCTATGCCATATTCTCTCCTGACACTGTCCAGATGTCCTGACACTTATGAGTTCAACATATTGGATTTATGAGAATCTAGGATTTGCTCAGGGTTACTGTAATCTGCTATTAAAAAAAACCCCACAAATGTTTTGTGATTAACATTTAAAGTTGAGAATGTAGAAATCCAGACGTTCCAGTCATAACTTCACATACAGTACAGGCCAAACGTTTGGACACCTTAATATGTTTTCTTCATGACCATTTACATTGGTAGATTCTCACTGAAGGCATCTAAACTATGAATGAACACATGTGGAGTTATGTACTTAACAGAAAAGGCACCTAATACTGAAATAAGACATCCACATTCTTTTGTGTTATTTTAATGCTTTAGTAATATTAAATATGAATGGAGGATGAATGCCTCTGGAAAGATAAATGAAAAAAAACCTTATGCCTCTTTTTCTATTTGTAGCTGTGGCACCTAATACCCCCACAACTCATCTCCTTACCTCATCTCCTGCCCGGCTCCTCGCTGCAGCGCACACCTCAGCCTGCACATCACCATGGTAACCAGATGCTTGCTACTCTTTTCCACCTGTTTCTGGTGCGTGCCGCTGCCTGCTACTGAACACTTTCACGTACCTGCCAGTTTTTTTGCACACAACTTTGGGTTTTCCTGTGCATCCAGGAACCCTGCACCTTCCCTTCTTGTCAAACATTATTGGCTAGTGGACATTGGTCATGTGGACATTTTGGTTTGGAATGGGTGACGTGGTGCTGTCTGAAGTGCACAAGAACACCAGTAAGACTGTTGATCATGTCGTGGCCAATCAGTAAATGTTCATTAAGGCAGGTACCTTTGTGTTTGGCGGAGCAGTCGAAGACCACACGTAACCTGTCAGGTTTCTTTGGATGATAGATGGCGTGGTGTGGTATGTACCATGTCTTGCCAGGGAGTCCGATATCATCAGTCTCTTCTGCATCACCTCTTTTGATGATGTCATTCATGTATTTCATGTAATCCTCCTTGTATTTTTCGTCTTTCATGAGTTTGCGTTTGAACTGGTTTGGTCTGTTTTCAGCAAGTTTGTGGCTTTTCTCTAAATGGCAATGGCATCTCCAAATGTCCCTTTTCCATCTGTGTTATGCCTTGCTCAAGCTTTTGGAGGAATGTTAAATCCTCCTGTGATACAGTCTATTCGTTCCTGTCCGTCTCTTTGAAATCTCTTTCCAGAGCAAGTATTGCATCTGTTGGAGTGGAGTGAGGGATTTCTTTAACTGTGACTCTGTGGCAGAGGCTGCTGTCTATATCCGTTTCATTGTACAGTGCTGAGTTGCCTACTATGCTCCATCCTAAGTCTGTGCGAATAGCATAGGGCTCACCATCTTTTCCTAAGATTACTTGTTTAGGTGCAAGAGCTCTGGGACAGGTATAACCTATAAGGATGAGGAGTGGAGGGATCTCATCTACAATAGGCAGTAAATGACTGTTTGGCTGTTTCACATGTGGGTATGTGTTCCCTGTTAGCAGGTAAGCAATCCTTGGAGTATGCCGTGGGGAGCTTTATGACTGTGGCTGAGTTATAAACTCTCACCAAGAGATCAGACACCCTTCCACTACTTATGACAGCATTTTTACCCAGCATGTTAGTCAATTTCAGCTTTACTGGACAAACATCTGCCTGCAGCTCATGCGTTACATCCTGATCCACAAAGACAGCATCGCTCTGAGTGTCTAATAATGAATAGACCAATTTTTCCTTGAGTGGAATTTGTGGTGGTTGACAGCCATACTGGGACTGTCATTGAGGTGCTGACGGTCTGTTCTGATCTGGCAACATTAAGTGACATGGCTGTTGCAGTTTCAGGTGATTTGCATTCTCCGTACTCACACGTGTTTGTCTTTGCAAACTGTTACTGTAGTTTTCATCATGAAGACACACAGGATGTCTCTTTGTGCAGGTTTCGCAAGTGAGGCGGCGTCTGCAGTCCATAACACATATTTCTCTCACATATTTCTTTCTATTTTCTAGAGACATCTTTAAGAAGTCTGGGCATTTGTGAAGCTTATGTGCGTCCTGGCACAACATGCATGGGGAACTGTTAGGTGTCTTTGTTATTGTCGGTTTGTCACGTTGTACAGTTGCATTTGTGTTAAATACACCTGCTTTATTCCCACTGATACCCCTTGTAGTCCTTTTATCAATTTGTTTCAGTGCGGCGAAGTGCATGAATGGATGTGACTGGGTTGCTTCTGCTTCTAATGAGAGGAAGGAAGCAAAATCACAGAAACTTGGAAATTCATCACCCTCCATTAAAGTTTTTGATACCTGTCTATTCCATCTTGCATTTATCCAGTCCAGTAGTTTGTGCAACAATCTTAGATTTTCTTGGCATACGTTTAGTATTTGTAATCCCTTTACAGCTCAGGGTAAAGTATTGTTAGTATTCCATATTGACTTTAACATTGACTAACTCATCACTAACTCACTCTTCTCTTTTCTCTATCCTTCACCATCCACTGTGGTGGACAGAGGATGAAGGTGGACGCTGTAATACAGCTGGACCTAGATGTGACATAGTCACCGAATGCCACATGTCACATGCCACGAAATATATGGCGGTTTGTGATTTGCTTCTTTACCTGCTATAACTGATCTATGCGACGGTTTAAGGCCAAATACATTAAGCCCTTTGTGTACTGGGCCAGTAATATTTTCATCTGATGGTTTTCACTACTTTAATTTAAATACAATTATGTTAATTTTTGTTCATCATCTAACCTTTGGTTTTCCACATGTTGAAAGATAACACACACTTAAAGATTTGAACATTTTATTTTTTCTTATTTAGATGTCATTTCTTCCACAAACAGGAGAGCAGTAACGCATCAGGTCTAGACGATGTCTCCTCTTCCTCCCTCAAAACCTGTGCTGACCAGCTGGCTCCAGGTTTCACTCACTGATTGTGAGTACCGCGGCTCCTCAGGGACGTGTCTTCTCACCACAATTTTCCAGGACCGTCTACAGAACCGCTGAAATGGGTGGGCCAGAGGAACATAAAATCAGGCAAGGGATCAATATTATTAGCATTAACAGCTGGTTTTATAGCCTCATGTAATGCATATGAGCAGTAAGTAATTAAACGTATATTAAACATTTAGACACTAGATAAGCAGCCATTCTGAAAACAGACTCCACAGGGAGTTGAACCCCGCCCTGATCCTGAAGGTCAGGTGTGCCACCACCGGAGCCTTTTTTTTGGCTTTAATTTTTTTCTACTACTGTTAATTATTAAACTGTTTAATGAACTACAGGTAAAATTAGTGCCAATTCATGTCCAATTCATCTCCAATTGGCCTAGTTGTTTTGTGGGGGAAACCGGAGAACCCGGAGAAAACCCACGCTGACACGGGGAGATACATGCAAATTTGCAAATCTCCACACAGAAGGGACCAAAACTCAGATCTCCTTGCTGTGAGACAAGGTGCTAACCACAATGTCACCGTGCCGCCCGTCACTAAATACTTACCTTCATACTTACCTTCATGCTTACCTGTACTAGTGATCACTATTGGTCCTGCTAGTGCTACTAATAGTGGTACTAGTAAGGTGGAGGGAGGAGGCACATCTCGAAATCCATGTCCCAGATGACAGGAATGTTGTTCAGCTCCTCCAAAAAATCCTCCAGACTGGCTTCTTGTTGGGGTCCCTGTGGACTGTCTGCTGCTGGGTCGCTGGTCATCATTTCCTGCTCCATCTGGTCCTGAAGAATCCAGCGGTCCTCGTTGCTCTCAAACTCCATGGATGATGTGCTGGTGGAGGGCTGGTGAGCGCTGGTGACACTGGGCAGAGGTGTGGCAGGACCATCCTGTACCTGCGGCCTGCTCCATGGAGGCAGAAAGCTCATCTCCACAGCCAGGTCCCAGATTCCAGGAACAAAGCTCAGCTTGTCCATCACATCTACCGGAAAAACAACCTCCTGAGTGTCTTCCTGCTGGGGTGGCTGTGGAGTAGCCTGCAGCTGCTGCATACAGGGAATGCTCCACAGCAGAGCTGGAGGGGAGTTAGTGTCCCTCACACATGCCCACGGTATACCTGAGAAGTGCAGTGACATGAATACATTGAGATATTTGGTGATAATTTACTGACTTTGATACCTTACAATGGACCATATATGTTTACTGCATACACAAATACTGGATTTACAGTGAGCTGCACCTGTGGTTTGTTTTTCTTATTGATCTTGAGTTATGAATTATGAGGAAAGCAGTAGAATACCGAAGAGAAAACACAGTATTATGTGGAGTTTCTTAATGTCTTACCAGTGTGAAGAATGTGAGTTGGTATTTTTGGCAGGATCCTGCGAGGTGGCCTTCTGGTGACTGGTGGCTCCTTGGTCTTTTTCCGAGGGCGGCCCATCCTTCACTTGGAAAAATCTCTCTATGTGTCCTAAAAAACAAAAGTGAGCAGGTAATAAATGATGCTAACCTAAGTTATACTAAGCTAAGTTTTGCTATGCTAAATTATGCTAAGCTAATCTCTCAACCATAAGCTAAAATTAAGAAACTACAAAATAAATTAAGAGTTATCAAGTCTAAACAGAAACACTAACTAATAACAGTGCTAAAACAATAAAAGAAGTTAGCCTTTAAAAAGGCTTTTGGTGTGAAAAGTAGAATTTTTTGTCTGAAGAAAGCAGGAGTAATAAAAATACAACTGGCTCCTTCAGTGTTGCCTAGCGACTGTATGTTGTAAACATATGTTCACATGTAACAGCACTGAGAAGCCAATCAGGAGCCACATATTTAAGCAGAAACATTTTCTCTATTCATATTTGCACCTTTGCATATTAGAACTGAAAATCTCTTTCTGGTCAAAATACATGTTTGATATATTTTTGAATAGCCAAATTATTTACATTTACTGTCCAAATAAATAAAATTTAGCAACATATAGCAACTGAATTTTATTTAGTTTAATTATTTTATTTTATTTTACTGTTTAATAATACTGCTAGAGGATGCATAGAGGTTCATTCTTGAAGAATATATTTTAAAATATATACTTTCAATGTTCATGAGAGGAAAAGCACAACTTCAAGCATTCCTAATTGCAACGATTTCTTATCTCCACTAGATGGCGGTAAAGATCTCACTCAATCATTTACAAGGTCTACTGATGTTTACTTAGACGTCAGTAGATTTATTTCTGTTTATTTAATATGGTGGCAACATTCACTCCTTTGAAACAATTGTGTCAAGCAAACATGTCTGGTGCCATCTTGTTTCTACTAGATGTGAAAGGCAGGTGGCACAGATATGAACTGGGTTGAAAGACACTGGGGTCCTAAGGATGTTAACGGAACGGCCTGATTTGGTAACAATGCTGTTCCCCTCACTGTTCTTGACATGCAGTTAAGATTTATGACATTTTGGTTGAGACCTTTGTCAGAATTATACGTTGTAATTAGCGTTTACAACTGTTTTATGCTTTTACTTCTGTTTTAGATTCAGTATATTCATTGTTATGTACTTTCAGTCTTAAGTCATTCATAAATTGAGTTTCAAAAGATTTTGTGTGTTTTTGTGCTGTATTAGAGTTGACTGTATTAGACAATATGCATTACTTAATTCCTGACATCCTATTTGTACTTCAGGCAGCCTAAAGGAATGTTAGTCTGGGAATAGGTACTCCAGTTGTTCTACTGTTGAGTTGTAAACTTCCTGTGCTTCACTCATAGAAACATCATGATTGGGCAGTCTTGCAAGCTCCTCTGGCGTAAGCTGCCGGGTTAACTGGACATCAGGGACTTCAATTCTGGCCACATCTGCCAAGTCTGGGCCATTGCACCATAAAGCTCATCAACCTAAAACAAAATTCTGCATCTCGATTCTGCATCATCACAGAGATGTTTCATGGTAAACACATCTAGCACATATGATAGATCACATTAGATTACATTAGCACAATCATTCTAAAGTCACAAGGACCTCTGGGTAGGGTCCCACAAACACACCCAAACACACCATAATGAAAAATATATATTTGCTTGTGGCAAAAGTATGTGGAGAAAAGAATGCGGTTCTCTTCTTTTAGGATGTTTCAGGTTAACTGAATTCACCTGGTATGGTGACTGGTTATTTTCGCATCTCAGGTAATGGAAGTTCCGTTCTTCTTGGAACCTGCTGAGATGAGTCTGAAGCAATGCTAAGAAAACCCAGCAATACCCTAAACTAAACAATACTAATACTTAGTGGTAGCAGCAATATTTGATTAATTCTTCCAGCTGAAAAAATATACAGCATGTACAAAAATAGCTGATTAGAGCTGACATTATCAGTGTAAAAAGATACTGTAAACTGATCGACCACTTTTGTTGTTTTCCATGTACTCTGCTAAAGCAAAAGATTTGCAATTTAGTCATTTGTTAATAAAGGTGTCACGGGTGGGGCTGGACATGGCAATGAAGGAGGACACATTCGCACATTGAATTGCCATTTGCAAATTGAATTTCCTTTTGAATAAATATGTAGAAAATCCATGGCAAAACGGAATGCAATTGAGTGAATTGTTATTATATTTTTTATTAAAAAATTTGAAATGATCTAAAGATTACATCAGTTTACATGCACTAATTGAATATTGCATTGGCAATTGCCCATTGAACTTACATTTCAATAGTTGTGCTTAAAACCGTCCATATTAAACTGGTTTTCTGATCATGACAGTGAGTGTACTGCAGAAGGCAAAATGGTCTAATGTGGTACTGGCAAGGTGTACCTAATAAAATGGCCGGTGAGTGTATAATGTCACTAAATATAAATGTATATATTTTTAATAATATTCAATATTATTAATATAATATTATTAATATAATAGCAATATTCAAGCTGGGGATCGTCATCATACATCATAGTTATATATACATATTTCACACGTGAAAAGCAGTAGCGCCTGTATTTCTCTCTTGTGGGAGTTTACTCACAAATTTCCGAGGGCAGAACGAATATTGATTGGTTCAGAGAGAGAACCAATCAAATCGTAGAGGAGGCGGGTCTAACGAAAGTGATGGGGCAGGTGGGAGTTTAAAAAATAAATGTCTCTGTGGCAGGATCCGTGAATGGATTTTTCACTGCGCTTAGTACAAAAGTAAGATTATTTAAAATGTATTTGATGTACAGGCTTTACTTTGAGAAATTGGTTTAAGGCTTTGAGCATTATTGTTTTGCTTAAAGCAGGTTAGCATTCACTTTGCATTAGCTATTAGCTAGCATTATTAGTAAACCAACCACGAAAATTCTGATGAAATGCTGATTGCATGTGATGCATGACTCATATTTGCCTATTTGTAACCAATTATGAAAATCAAAGTTTGCTGTAAAAACGGAGATATTATGTTTTTCATTTTGCCTGCAGCCATCACTTCAGGTCAGGTTTGGTATTTGAAATGGCTTTTTTGCTACATTATTATGATCTCTTATTAGTGGTGTAGGGTTTTGAAGGTCTGGGGAAGACTGTTTGTAGCAGTAGTTAATATTAGTAATGTAGGGCAAAGCTGTGCTGTCAGCATTATTACTGCTGGTGGTTCAGATTAGTTATACAGTAACGTTATTGCCCTCGAATAAAGAGGGTTAAAGATCCTGGGGTGACACACAATAGAAATGTTCTGTATGTTGCGCTATGAACAATGATAAATAACTGTACATAACAGAAGCATTAAGGGGCATACTTTTAAGAAGTGTGTGAGGTGATAATGGTTGATTTGGAGGGATGTCAGGAGATCAAAAGAAGGACAGCTTTGGGAACCAAGGTGATTTTCCTCCTCTGTGTTTTCCAGTCAGCAACATCGGAGTCTGCGTTTGAAGGGGAGCCTGACAGCGTTCTTTTGCCGGTTTGTGTGCTGCGTGCTGGTGGAATGGATTCAGCAGATGATTGAGAATGATACGACACTCTCTATGAAGGAATAGTAAAAAGTCCGTAAAATTTCTTTCCTGACTACAAAGGATATGAGCTGCCTGGTGACACTTTCTGAGAATCTCCTCTGTGTTGGAGGAGAACTTCAGCAGGGGATCGAAAATGATGCCCAAGTATTTATAATCCTCAACTAGCTCTACTGGCTTCCTGTGGATGGAGGTAACTGCTGCAGCCAGGTCCCCCTGCTTGGTGGTGAAGATCACCACCATCTCCTTGGTTTTACTGATGTCCAGTTCCAGACATGAGGTGTCACACCAGTCCAGAAACTCATGCAGAAGTGTCACACCAGTCCACAAACTCCTGCAGAAGCAGACCATGGTTGTGTGAGGGGCCTGACAGTCTGGAGGACTGTGTCCTTGGCGTCCTTCACCGGGTGTCTGTGCCTGCAGTCATCTGTATATAAGATGAGGAGCAGAGGAGAGTGCCGACCAGGTGGCGGTATAACAGATGGCGGTATAACAGAGGTCAGAGAGAGTTTTGTTAAGCAGTACTCTCTGTGATCTGTTGGTCAGAAAGTCCAATATCCACAGGATTGTCTCGTTGTCCAGATGAAAGTTGGAGGAAAGTTTATTAGCCAGGATGTGGGGGTGCAGGGTGTTGAAAGCTGAGGACAAGTCAGCAAATAAGAGTCTTAGTGAAGAAATAGATTTATGTATACAAAGAAATTAGATCATTGATTTTCAGTTGTCAGATATAAATATATTTTTAATGTATTAATTATTTAAATTCTGGTTATTCATATATATGCACATATCAATACTGAAGACATGATCCTTACTAGAGCTTAATACTTGCAATGTCTGTTGCAAAAAGGTTCATTGTCCACTTTGTCCACCAACACTATTTAAACATGCACTACTTGTCCATCTTAAAAATTGAAGGTTATGTTTTATTACTTTTTAACAGCAATGTACAATTAGATAACTAACTTTACCAACTTTTCCTGTTTCACTGCTCAAAGGATCCAAAATATGCAGATGCAACCTCAAGTGCAGAACCCAGAGACGTTTCCCATGATATTAGAAGACAATGCTGTGAAGGGACAACATGGTAGACCGTATACGGTAGACTATAGACCAACTCCTGATGCTCTGCAGGCATCATAGAAGCGCTTACAAACTGTTGAGAATTTGCCTGCTAATGTTTACTTTATTACAGTGTAATACAATTTAAATTTGGTACAATACATTAATATTCATGTCCTGTGTTTCTTGTTGCCTGGAACAGGTCATCAGCCAGGAGAGAGACATCCGCGCCGGAGACAGAATACAGGATGCAGCGAGAGGTCAGTACGCCACCCGACATCCCCAGACCAGGAAAGAGGTGCACTGGTCCGAATCTTGGACTCAACCAATCAGTTCCTCCACTCTTGTCTGTCCCCGTGCAGATCAGCGATATGTCATGCAGCAAAGTCCTCAGTTCAGGCTGCACTCTTTCCCTCCTCTCTTCCGCTATGTGGAGCAAAGTGAGGAAACTCGGGGTGCGCTGGCAGCAGTGGGGTCAGTGAAGGTGGACTGCTGTTTAAATGGAGTAACCTTAAAGATGCAGTTTTTTTATTCTGGATGACATTTATCGTCCATTTCAATGTTTTTGTAAAATCTGCCGCATGGGAACGCACGCTCCTTGTTGCTGGTGGGAACGCAAAGGCGATGCAGCTAGACTGCTCTGCCCCGTCCATTTGAACGCACTTATTATAGGGAACCTGTTGTCCCCAGCATGCGGATTAACCTGAGGGAGGAAGATAAACGGCGCTTCTGACCCCAAGAAGAGCACAGCAGGAGGACCCGTCCCTGCTAGCCCTGTTGGATTGAGCAAGATACGATATACAGATACAGTACAAACCTTAAAGTATCACTGACAATTTGCTATATTGAAGGACTCAGGCTCCTGTATAAAATACAACTGGAAGACAGAAATGTTGCAGATTGATGAGCTCTGGAGCCCTTTTTAATAGTGATATCCAAAATTAAACAGAGGAAACAATTTTTTTTAACTTACTTGTGACTGTAGTTATTCATTCCAACTAATTACAGATGTTTTGGGACAGTTTTGAAAATATCACATCATATGTATATTCCCCAATTTTTTTGTTTATATTTTCCAATCAAAAGAACAACTTGCATAAAAAAATTGGCTAAACAAGAACAAAATGTATTGATTTGAAATTTGAAAAATAATAAAAGTAATACTAAAACGATATAAAATAACTATGTTAAATTCCAATAATCCCTGGAATAAATTAACTGTATCCACATTATTGTGTATCATGGCATTGCTTGAAGCAGTTTTTTTTTTTTGACGTGTGGCTCCTGGCACTTTCTGCAGTGTTTTCACCCTTTGATCACCTCATCTTGCAGTATCTCATCGCCGCTTGGCAGAGAGGTGGTGTCACGACTACGGACTTACGGGGGAAGGAAGCGCAGAGGTCTGACATGCTGGGAAGGGGTTTTATTAATACAAACAATAAAGAAATACAAATAAACAATGGCGCGGTGGCCGAAAACAATTTAACTTAAATTACGAACATAAACTAACCCGTAGGCGTGTGGCGATTGCCAGAACTCAAAACACTCAAAACAAAACCAGGTCAAGTTCGTGCAGAGTCCACGAAAATGCCAGCGACCCCGAACGGGCGGAAACTTCCGGCATTTATGGGGCGTCAGGATTAAATTCCGGTGTGGAGCCCAGCTGCAGGCAATCCTGACAGAGCCCCCCCTCCAAGGGCTACGTCCTCGGAGCCCCAACAGTACCATCAGTGGAGGCGGCGGGGCGGACGGCGGCAACCACAGGGCTCCTGCCCTGCTGTATCCTCCCCTTGGAGGACCCGGTCCCTCGGGCTGGCTCCCCGGCGTGGTCAGGCGTGGCGGCCCCGGTCCCTCGGGCTGGCTCCCCGGCGTGGTCAGGCGTGGCGGCCCCCGGTCCCTCGGGCTGGCTCCCCGGCGTGGTCAGGCGTGGCGGCCCCGGTCCCTCGGGCTGGCTCCCCGGCGTGGTCAGGCGTGGCGGCCCCGGTGCCTCGGGCTGGCTCCCGGCGTGGTCAGGCGTGGCGGCCCCGGTGCCTCGGGCTGGCTCCCCGGCGTGGTCAGGCGTGGCGGCCCCGGTGCCTCGGGCTGGCTCCCCGGCGTGGTCAGGCGTGGCGGCCCCGGTGCCTCGGGCTGGCTCCCCGGCGTGGTCAGGCGTGGCGGCCCCGGTGCCTCGGGCTGGCTCCCCGGCGTGGTCAGGCGTGGCGGCCCCGGTGCCTCGGGCTGGCTCCCCGGCGTGGTCAGGCGTGGCGGGCCCGGACCCTCGGCCTGGCTCCCCGGCGTGGTCCCGCATGGCGGGCCCGGACCCTCGGCCTGGCTCCCCGGCGTGGTCCCGCATGGCGGGCCCGGACCCTCGGCCTGGCTCCCCGGCGTGGTCCCGCATGGCGGGCCCGGACTCCCGTACCTGCACACAATAATCAGGGCCGATCCATCTGGGTACGTGTGGGCCCTGTCTCCACATGTCCCCTCTGACACGTCTTGTGTCACCCCCTGCACCGCGCAGGGAGATTGTCCCAGAGCCTCCGGCGACTGTTCCAGGCACCCCAGGCTGGTGCCTTCTGGGACTATGCAGCCCCTCTCGCTGCACGGCCCTGGTGCCAAGGGGGGGGCATTGCCAGACCATCCGGCTAGCCCCTTCTGCGTCCGTTGGGACAAGCAGGCCCTCTTCCTGCCTGTCCCAGCTGGGTCCTCATGCCTACCCGGGGGCTCTATGGCACTCCACCCCTCTGGAGGCAGACGCAGGCCCATGCCTGGCCCGCCCTCCTCACTGGCTACCGGAGGACCCAGCTCCATCGCTTCCCCACCTCCCCTCCCCTCAGGAGGAGTCCCCAACCCGAACTGCACCCCCCCAAAAAATTCTTTGGGGGAGCACCCCCCCCGGCTGGACTTAGGGGTACCTTGGGGCTTGTCCACCTCGCCTTGGACCAGCACATTCGGGTCAGGAACCTCCTCCCTGGGGTTCGGCTCCGCGGCTGGGTCGCCATCTGGTGGACACAAAGAGGGGAAGTGGGGGCGACATACGGACACAAACCACGCACACACACACAGACAGAGACAGACAGAAGAGAGGGTCGTCTGGCTCCCTCTCTGGGCTCTCCGGGACCTCCTCAGGGGGCACAGCCAGGATCTCGGGAGGAGCGACCTTCTCGTCGCCCACCAGTGCTGGGTCTTCTTGCCCCGGATCCTGACTGGCACTGGATGTGGTGGAGGGGCAGAGTTCGATCCCTGGCTCAGGCCGATCAAACTCCGCCCTCAGTTTTTTTTTTTTTTTTTTTTTTTTTTTTTCTCGAAAGCATGGCTTTATTCGGATGGTAATATACAGTCCTCCTGGAACATATGAGCAGAGGGTGGTCCTCTGTGATATCCCTCCAGTTTATTTCTTCGCCACCGCCTACTCACCCGCTTCTGTCAGGATTGCCTGCAGCTGGGCTCCACACCGGAATTTAATCCTGACGCCCCATAAATGCCGGAAGTTTCCGCCCGTTCGGGGTCGCTGGCATTCTGTCACGACTACGGACTTACGAGGGAAGGAAGCGCAGAGGTCTGACATGCTGGGAAGGGGGTTTTATTACAACAAACAATAAAGAAATACAAATAATCAGCGGCGCGGTGGCCGAAAACAATTTAACTTAAATTACGAACATAAACTAACCCGTAGGCGTGTGGCGATTGCCAGAACTCAAAACACATGAAACTAAATCAGGTCAAGTTCGTGCAGAGAGTTCACGAAAATGCCAGCGACCCCGAACGGGCAGAAACTTCCGGCATTTATGGGGCGTCAGGATTGGCTTCCGGTGTGGAGCCCAGCTGCAGGCAATCCTGACAGAGCCCCCCCTCCAAGGGCTACGTCCTCGGAGCCCCAACAGTACCATCAGTGGAGGCGGCGGGGCGGACGGCGGCAACCACAGGGCTCCTGCCCTGCTGTATCCTCCCCTTGGTGGACCCGGTCCCTCGGGCTGGCTCCCCGGCGTGGTCAGGCGTGGCGGCCCCGGTCCCTCGGGCTGGCTCCCCGGCGTGGTCAGGCGTGGCGGCCCCGGTCCCTCGGGCTGGCTCCCCGGCGTGGTCAGGCGTGGCGGCCCCGGTCCCTCGGGCTGGCTCCCCGGCGTGGTCAGGCGTGGCGGCCCCGGTCCCTCGGGCTGGCCCCCCCGGCGTGGTCAGGCGTGGCGGCCCCGGACCCTCGGCCTGGCTCCCCGGCGTGGTCCCGCTTGGCGGCCCCGGACCCTCGGCCTGGCTCCCCGGCGTGGTCCCGCTTGGCGGCCCCGGACCCTCGGCCTGGCTCCCCGGCGTGGTCCCGCTTGGCGGCCCCGGACCCTCGGCCTGGCTCCCCGGCGTGGTCCCGCATGGCGGCCCCGGACCCTCGGCCTGGCTCCCCGGCGTGGTCCCGCATGGCGGCCCCGGACTCTCGTACCTGCACACAATAATCAGGGCCGATCCATCTGGGTATGTGTGGGCCCTGTCTCCACACATCCCCTCTGACACTTCTTGTGTCACCCCCTGCACCGCGCAGGGAGATTGTCCCAGAGCCTCTGGCGACTGTTCCAGGCACCCCAGGCTGGTGCCTTCTGGGACTATGCAGCCCCTCTCGCTGCCCGGCCCTGGTGCCAAGGGGGGGGCATTGCCAGACCATCCGGCTAGCCCCTTCTGCGTCCGTTGGGACAAGCAGGCCCTCTTCCTGCCTGTCCCAGCTGGGTCCTCATGCCTACCCGGGGGCTCTATGGCGCTCCACCCCTCTGGAGGCAGACGCAGGCCCATGCCTGCCCCGCCCTCCTCACTGGCTACCGGAGGACCCAGCTCCATCGCTTCCCCACCTCCCCTCCCCTCAGGAGGAGTCCCCAACCCGAACTGCACCCCCCCAAAAAATTCTTTGGGGGAGCACCCCCCCCGGCTGGACTTAGGGGTACCTTGGGGCTTGTCCACCTCGCCTTGGACCAGCACATTCGGGTCAGGAACCTCCTCCCTGGGGTTCGGCTCCGCGGCTGGGTCGCCATCTGGTGGACACAAAGAGGGGAAGTGGGGGCGACATACGGACACATATGCCACACAGACACACACAGACAGAGACAGACAGAAGAGAGGGTCGTCTGGCTCCCTCTCTGGGCTCTCCGGGACCTCCTCAGGGGGCACAGCCAGGATCTCGGGAGGAGCGACCTTCTCGTCGCCCACCAGTGCTGGGTCTTCTTGCCCCGGATCCTGACTGGCACTGGATGTGGTGGAGGGGCAGAGTTCGATCCCTGGCTCAGGCCGATCAAACTCCGCCCTCAGTCTCTGTTGGAAGTCCCGAAAACTCCTGTCTGTCTCTCCCTGCTGCCAGAGGGTTGTGCTCCAGCCCCATGCTGATCCAGTCAGACACGTGAGGATGGTAGTGATCTCGTCTGTGTCTGCTGCCCCACTGAAGGGTCCCGGGACAATTGGGCGGTCCCACACGGGGCTGGGCACGTCGCTGGAGATGGTGGTAGGTGTGTGGTGTGGAGGGGGGTGGACGTCTTCTCCAGCAGGTGTGGACGCTGGTGCTGCGCTGCCATTTTGCTGGGGAACGTCCGGGCAGAGGGAAGGCGGGTCGGCGACTGGAGCAGGAATGGAGGATTCCCTGCGAGGCAGTCCCGGCAGCGCAGTTGCTGGCTGGCGACCTCCCGTCGCCCTCTTCCACCAGCTTTCCTCACACTGCTGGGAGGGACGTGGGTCTCCACGGACCTCGTGACGCTCCTGGATGGGCGCGATGGGCGGAGCCATCCCGGCACCGACTGCCCAAACGGCGTCATCCTGGTCGTCGTCCGTGTCAACCTCGTACCCCCGGAAGTCACATGGGTCATCACGGACGCCGCGATGATCTCGGACGCGCACGCTGGGCGGAGCCATCCCGGCACCGACCGCCCACCGAAAATCCACGTCATCATCGCTTTCGTCATCCGTGTCCTCCCACCGGTGACTCCAAGGGTCGTCCACCCTGCGGACATCCTGGACCCATGGCGCGATAAGCTCCCATGGGCAGTACTCTGGCCATTCGGGCTGGAGGCTGCCCACCTCCTCGCTGGAGGAACGCCGCCGTTGTTGTTGCCGCTTCTCACCCCCCTGGAAGTGACGTGGGTCCCCACGGACCTTGCGACGATCGCAGACTGGCGCGATGGGCGGAGCCCAACTCTCGTCTCCCGTGCTCTCGTCGTCGTCGTCCGTGTCGTCCCAGTCCACGGGGAGACTTGCCAGCAGAGCGCAGAGTTCTTGGCTCGACATGCCGAAGATCGTGGGGGTCGCATCTTCTGCGCTCGCTGCCCACGTCACTTCCTCGCTGCTGCCGACGCCAACGTCCTCGCTCCGCCCACTCACCCGCCGACGTTGTCGCTTCCGGGTTTCGCGGAGTTTCCCGGGGGTGACGTCATCACGCGGCGCCGCGTACCACGGCTTCTCGGGGAGAAAACGCTCCACCAGAACGGGCGGCGCGTCTCTCCCCTGCCGTCCGCGTTCGCCGCGCCGGGCTGCGTCCTTCGCGGCGTTTCTTCTCCTCTGTTTTTTACCTCTGCGCTTTTGGGTGGGTCGCTGGCATTCTGTCACGACTACGGACTTACGGGGGAAGGAAGCGCAGAGGTCTGACATGCTGGGAAGGGGTTTTATTAATACAAACAATAAAGAAATACAAATAAACAATGGCGCGGTGGCCGAAAACAATTTAACTTAAATTACGAACATAAACTAACCCGTAGGCGTGTGGCGATTGCCAGAACTCAAAACACTCAAAACAAAACCAGGTCAAGTTCGTGCAGAGTCCACGAAAATGCCAGCGACCCCGAACGGGCGGAAACTTCCGGCATTTATGGGGCGTCAGGATTAAATTCCGGTGTGGAGCCCAGCTGCAGGCAATCCTGACAGGTGGGGGTAGAAAAAATGTATTCATTTATTAGCCAGCAATTTCGATTATATAACTAATTTGAAATAAACAATGCTGTACTCAGCAAATAAACAAAGAACATCACACAATTAGAGGGAGAAAACAAAAAATATATAACTGAAAAATATATGAAAAATATCGTAAATAAATTATACAACAGAGAGTACATACCTTTCAGAAGAAGGGATCCGAAAATACCTCAACCTCTTCTGCACACAGGTGATCCTCTTCATCAGATGAAGATTGAACAGTACAAATAGCTGGACTGCTGTGTTGCACCAGAATATCCAGCACCTCCTCAGTCGTAAAAAACTTGCTTCTTTGCTGCGCCATCATAGTTTGGTCTTCTTTCTGAATCTACAGAAACAGCGACGCCTGTCTTGTGTTGTGGACTGTTTTGCCTGTAATTCTGTACAATACGCGCAGGCATATCTCACGATCGCATTGATCGATTTGAATGGTTTGTTTTAATCGTCTGAGCCTGTCGAATTGTGGGTGCATTTGTGGAAATAACACCATTCACCACACACCATACGTGCGGGCATGAAGGCTGTGTTACGGTATGTTACGTCCCTGGTCTAGGGTCAGGGACATAACAAATGGGACATAGGAGCAGCAACAACACTTATGGCTAACCGTTTATTACAAAGAAGGACATTGAAACAACAAAACACACACAAAAGAGGTCTGGGCAGTCTAAGTTATTCTTGTCTTCTGGTCACAATCCTTCTTGCTTCACACCAACACTCTCTTCGCATCACCAACAACACTCTCTCCTCACACCACATCCTCCTTTTGTCCCAAAGCAGACGCCATTTTGAGTCCTCTTCCCTATTACAGCCCACCAATCATGGCAGGAAGTGGGAGGAGTCCAATCATGGAGCCACCTGCAACATTACGGAGAGAGAGAGACAGAAAGAGAGAGAGAGAGAGAGAGACACACAAACAGAACACACCCATACTCTGCCACGGGACGTCACTGGTAATGTCTTTGCCCTTTTTAGGCGTGCGGCAGGTGTGCGATTTTTACGCTGTGTATCGGGCTGCCGATTTATTTGGAATTTATTAATCGTCAGACATGGTCAAGCAGAGTTTTTTGGTAATATTTGTTTATGTGCGTGCTTTAAAATTGTGTTTTGTTTATGTAGTTTTGATATAAAATTATTTTTAAATAAATAAGTTTTTCCTTGATAAAATTGTGATAACCACATATATTCATTTCCTGTTTCTCTGTAGGATGATGAGTCTCAGCTTGTGGAGAAACTACAGCAGCAGATGCTGGATCAGGAAGAGGTACGTTTACACCCGCCCACTCCCCGACACACCCACCCACTCCCCGATATTCTTCAAGTCTTGTGTAAAAATCACCTACTTTCTGAAAATGCTGAGTGATTCTTGAGGTGATTATTTTATTTTTTTGCTTTTATATCAGTGTTAGTGTCCCCTAATACTGTATCTGAAGTCCCTTTGTGCAGAATTACAACCACTTTGATCCAGTCCAAAAATGAGATTTCTGTTTGAATGTCTGTAGCTTTCAAATGCTAATGAGGAGGAGAGAGGCGGGATGAGGAGGGGAGCGACCTATAGAAGTTGAGTGGACATTAGTGGAAATTACATCATCACACCATTCACCAATTACAATGTCTGGTGCAGACAGTTTTAATTCTATTCATTATTCTAAAATCACTGTTTTTACAGCCTTTTGCATGAAGTAACTAAACAAATACATTTGTGCTCATTTTCAGAGAGCAACTGCAATGATGACATAAGGGAACAAATTCCAGATCAGACTGTTTGAACTGCCGCTCTCTTCTTCATCATCTGGAAACGACTCTCTTGCTGCTCATTTTTCTGTTCCAGCAACATCCTGAGTGTCGCAGATATGCTGGACAATCTAGGGATAAACTAAACATCTAGGTCACCATCCCACATGCCTCACATCCTCTTTGCATTGTGGTCTATCCATATCAGCTATGGCTCATGTTTTTCTTCAGCCAATTAACATTTATTTGTTCAATTTCAGGTTGACACTTTTTTTTTTGTGATCGTCATTGTGAAACCACAGCACAGCACATGGTGACACAACGAAATGTGTCCTCTGCTTTTAACCATCATCCTCTTTGTTCCCTTCGACTGCTGTGCGACGTCTCAGATAGCCAGGGAGCAGGGGTGTGGATGTAAGAGGGCAGAGGTGATCCATAGAAAGGAAAAGTGAGGAGAATGTTAGTGGTGGTTTCCAGGGGTAAGGAGAAGAACGAGTCAGAGGTTGGAAGATGTGAAAGAGTGCAGGAAGATACCTATGAAGGTGAGACCGAGTGAAGGTTATGTAGAACGAGTAATTAATGGTGGTCAGTCTTGGATCCGATAGGTAAAGTGAGGGTGAAGGACAGAATGTGGTGGTCAGAGATGTGAAGTGGAGTGGAAGAAAGGACGGTAGGTGGAGAGGGACGAATGAAGACCAGGTCCAGGTCCATTCCCTTTCCTCTTTTGTTGCTGTTGGCCCAGGATAAAGAGTGGAGATTAATGAGGGCCAATATATGGTGCGAGGCATGTAAGACATAAAATATCCGTACAGGTTGCATCAACAGAAAAAACTGCTCACATTCCCTTTAAATGTTAGTTACTTTTACCTGAGCATGCATGTCATACGAATTAAGTGAAGCGCTATAATAAAATTTCATACTGCATCACATGAACTAATATAAAGTTATTCCGTCAGGTGTTTGATTTTTTAGCAAACTCCATGCAGGATTTCATGTGTCTTGCACCGAGGAGAGGCTTTTGTCGGGCCACTCTTCCATAAAGCACTGTATATGGAGAAGATCCGTAGAGAGGATCGTGAGGTCCTGGACGTAGCTGAGTTGGTCACTGTAACATGGATGAGATGCTGCTGCTGGGGTCTCTGCTGTCTCCCACAGTGAAAACCCTCAGGTCTAGCAGAACTACATGATGGACCTCCTCCCTCCTGCTGTAATCCAAGACAAGTTGACAAGTTAGGCCTTATCAGGGCTCTTAGTTTTTGTAACCTCAAAATCAATAGAAATCGAACGAGAATTGCTGGTGTCTTCCTCCTGTAAGTCGCTTTGGATAAAAGCGTCTGCAAAATAAAGTAAATTAAAGTAAAGTAATCCTCCACTTGACATAGGAACAGGATGATGCTGAGTTGATGTTAAAACTCACTGGCGTTTAAAACTCTTCAGCGTTTACAGCGGTGATCCCCTAATTCTTTATCCCCCTAATTACAGAATTTCAATAATCAACCAATGTCAGTATGTAACTTAATCGTTCAAATGTTACATGTAGCACCAGGTTCCGGAGAAACGTTATTTCCTTTCACTATGTACTGTCTTAACATGTATATAGCTGAAATGAGAATAAAGCTCAACTTCAACTTCAATGTAGTAGCATTCAGTGACATGTAAGTTCTGTATGTTACTTTATAGTTTTATTGTGGCGTCAGGATGATAAGACAGGAGACGCTTCAGTTGTCTTGAGGTCCGTAGATGGAGCCAACAGACAACTTTTACCCCCTGCTGCTGCACATCTATCCCACGATGTCCCGCTTCCAACACACACACACACACACACACACTAAAAGTAAATTCCCTTTACATACAAACCCGCAAGGCATGCTGGTCTCATTCACTTGGCCGACCCTTTTCAAATCATCCTGCTCTACACAGAACAAGCTGCGCTGTAAACAGCTGTGTACACACACAAACACACACACACACACCCGGACAAACACATAAACACGTTGGCACACACACACACTTGTAAAGCATCTCATAATACCAATGTCTGGTAATTTCTTTTCATCTTTTAGATGAAATAGTTTAAGTAATGAGTGGAGATTTGGAGATTTTCTGCTCTAATGTTTCACTTGATATTAAATTACCTTATACTTATAAATGTTCACCTAACCTGCATATGGTCTGAAATTTTTTCACAGCAAATAAACAAAATAAACATATTTCACGTGACCACCTATCAAACTCCCATATCTGACCCAGGACTGTATGTAGAGGCATCAAGTGCAGGCTATATCCAGTGCCAGCAGAAATTAAGGAGCCCTGTGTAGGACTTTATCTTGTCTTCAGATCATCAAAAAGGACTATCTCTCAGAACATCCTCCATATTCTCAATGTCATACATCATTAGTGGGGAGCATAATTCATAATAATCTGAATTGTTGTGAATTGGTGAATTGGTGTATCACCACAGGGTGGTGCCTGCTTGGCACGTGCAGAGTTATCTGAATACTTAAGACCGTTTTAAGACCATACTACCATATGAGTGTTTGAAAGTGAAGGTCATTGTGAAACGCAGCACAGCACACGATGACAGTGTACGGAGCAGTGTGTGAGGACGGTGCTTTGTTCAGTGGGATCACAGTGGAGTGAGACACCTAGTGGACATAAGAAGTCATTGCATTTAAGAATGCTTAAAGTTGTACTTTCCCTCTTTTGAGTAGATATTTTAAAATAGATATTTCAATCCATGAATCTATGAAACCTCTAATAGTTTTAGATCACAGTAAAACTAAATAAACGAAATAACATTGAGTGACTAAAGGTTTATTTCATTTATTTGAACATGTAAAATAAACATGTAAAATAAAGTGAAGTGATTGTCACATGTGATACACAGCAGCACAGCACACGGTGCACACAGTGAAACTTGTCCTCTGCATTTAACCCATCACCCTGAGTGAGAAGTGGGCAGCCATGACAGGCGCCCGGGGAGCAGTGTTTGGGGACGGTGCTTTGCTCAGTGGCACCTCAGTGGCACCTTGGCGGATCGGGATTCGAACCGGCAACCTTCTAATTACAGGGCCTCTTCTTTAACCGCTAGGCCACCACTGCCCCAAATGTTGAACATTTGTTTGCAAAAAAGATATACATTTTCAGTTCTGATGTGTAATTGTGCAAATGTGAATAAATAAAATATTTCTGCTTTAATATGTGGCTCCTGATTGGCTGCTCAGTGCTGTTACATGTGAAGGTATGTTTACAACATACAGTTGCTAGGCAACACCGAATGAGCCAGTTGTTATTTCATTACTCCTGCTTTCTTTAGACAACGAATAGAATTTTTTACCCCAAAAGCCTTTTTAAAGGCTAACTTCTTATACTTTTTTAGCATTGTTATTAATTAGTGTTACTGTTTAGACTTAAATTAACTTAATTTAGTCAGTAGTTTCTTCATTTTAGCTTCTGGTAGAGAGATTAGCTTAGCATAATTTAGTTATAAAGAGATATTTTTCCAGGTGAAGGATGGGCCGCCCTCGGAAGGCCAAGGAACCACCAGTCGCCAGGAGGCCACCGCGCAAGATCCTGCCAAAAATACCAGCTCACATGCTTCACACTGGTAAGACATTAAGAAACTCCACATAATACTGTGTTTTCTCTTGACTATTCTACTGATTTCCTCCTAATTCATAACTCAGGATCAATAAGAAAAACAAACAACAGGTGCAGCTCACTGTAAATCCTGTATTTGTGTATCCAGTAAACATATATGGTCCATTGTAAGGTATCAAAGTCAGTAAATTATCACCAAAAATCTCAATGTATTCATGTCAGTGTACTTCTCAGGTATACCGTGGGCATGTGTGAGGGACACTAACTCCCCTCCAGGTCTGCTGTGGAGCATTCCCTATATGCAGCAGCTGCAGGCTACTCCACAGCCACCCCAGCAGGAAGACACTCAGGAGGTTGTTCTTCCAGAAGACGTTGTGGACGAGCTGAGTTCTGTTCCTGGAATCTGGGACCTGGCTGTGGAGATGGGCAACTTGCTTCCATGGAGCAGGCCGCAGGTCCAGGATGGTCCTGCCTCCCCTCTGCCCGGCGTGGTCCCTGTCTCCTCCGTCACCAGCGCTCATCAGCCCTTCACTAGCACATCATCCATGGAGTTTGAGAGCATCGAGGACCGCTGGATTCTTCAGGACCAGATGGAGGTAGAAATGATGACCAGCGACCCAGCAGCAGACAGTCCACAGGGACCCCAACAGGAAGCCAGTCTGGAGGACTTTGTGGAGGAGCTGAACAACATTCCTGTCATCTGGGACATGGATTTCGAGATGTCCCTCCTCCCTCCACCTTACTAGTACCACTATTAGTAGCACTAGCAGCACCAATAGTGATCACTAGTACAGGTAAGCATGAAGGTAAGTATGAAGGTAAGTACTTAGTGACGGGCGGCACGGTGACATTGTGGTTAGCACCTTGTCTCACAGCAAGAAGATCTGAGTTTCGGTCCCTTCTGTGTGGAGATTTGCTAATTTGCATGTATCTCCCCGTGTCAGCGTGGGTTTTCTCCGGGTTCTCCGGTTTCCCCCACAAAACAACTAGGCCAATTGGAGATGAATTGGACACAAATTGGCACCAATTTAACCTGTAGTTTCTTAAACAGTTTAATAATTAACAGTAGAAGCAAAAAAAAGCCAAATAAAAAGGCTCCAGTGGTGGCACTCTTGACCTTCAGGATCAGGGCGGGGTTCAACTCCCTGTGGAGTCTGTTTTCAGAATGGCTGCTTATCTAATGTCTAAATGTTTAATGTGCAATAAAAAAAAAAACCTTCCTGTTTATATGCATTAAATGAGGCTATTCCCTAATCTAGCGTCCTTTAACTTCAGCAAAGATTCATACTGTCCTCTCTATCTGTGAAATTCTTTTACGTTGCTATTCAGCAGGTTGATGGATTATAAAACCAGCAGTTAATGCTAATGTTGATCACTTGCCTGATTTTATGTCCCCCTGGCCCACCCATTTCAGCAGTTCTGTAGGCGGTCCTGGGACATGTCCCTGAGGAGTGCCAGCCAGCTGGTCAGCACTAATTTTGAGGGAGAAAGAGGAGACGCCGTCTAGACACGATGCTTTACTGCTCCTGTTTGGAGAAGAAATTCCATCTAAATAAGGAAAAATAAAATGTTTAAATCTTTAAATGTGTGTTGTCTTTCACCATGTGGACAACCAATGGTTAGATGATGAGCAAAAATGAACATAATTGTATTTAAATTAAAGTAGTTAAAACAGAAGTAAGTATTACTGTAATATTATTTTTTTCTCTTCTGAACATTCTGATTAAATTACCTGTTTTTAGATGAGTCTCAAACATTAATAAACCTTTCAAAATCTCCAAGTGTTTAACGTAAAAAAAAAAAACACTAAAATCATCTTAGAATTTATATATGTAAACCTTAAAATAAAACTGAAATTGCTGTGTGGGATACACATTAGCCAATTATGAGCATGCGACTGTACTTTTATATTCTGTTAATTGTGTCCAGGCCATGTTCCTAAGGCCTGTACTTAAAGTTGGTGCTATTAGCAATGAACACTTCACACCAATCAAGATTATGTCTCTTAACTTTGAGAATCTGGCAGTGAAAATCATTCCAGGCATTGACCTGGAGGTATGTAACGGTGTAATGTGTGTTGGTTTACATAGAATATGCTAGAACCAAAAGGAGTATCTACATTCGGGGACATAAAGTATCAGGAACCTGATTACGGGCCTGACTAAGAGCCTCCATTACTGGGCTTCTAGATAGAACTTCACCTGGTGGTCGTGGATGGGATTGGATAACAGCACCGTCCCCACACACTGCTCCTTGGGCGCCTGTCATAACTGCCCACTGCTCCCTCAGGGGATGTGTTAAATGCAGAGACCACATTTCACTGTGTGCACTTGGTGCTGTGCTGTCATGAAAGTGTTAACTAATCACTTTCACTTCAAAATTCAACAATTCAGAATTTCTTTGTATTGAAAAAACAAGTATTCACTACATATAATGTGTGTTTTAATTTAAACCTGCTAAAAAAGCATAAAAAAAAAAACATAAAAGAATGCAGATGTCTTATTTCAGTATTAGGCGCCTTTATGGTTAAGTACATAACTCCACATGTGTTCATTCATAGTTTTAATGCCTTCAGAGACAATCTACCAATGTAAAATGGTCATGAAGAAAACATATTGAAAGAGAAGGTGTGTCCAAACGTTTGGCCTGTACTGTATGTGAAGTTATGACTGGAACGTCTGGATTTCTACATTCTGTTAATCACAAAACATTTTTTGTTAATCACAAAACAATTTTTTATATCAGATTACAGTGTCCCTGAGCAAATCCTAGATTCTCATAATATGTTGATATGTTGAACTCATATACCACATATGCATGTGGTATGGCAGATTGAAAAAGCACTGACAAAACATCTCCATCAAGTGTCAGGACATCTTTGAACCTGTACCTGGACAAGATAAACTCATCAGAACTGTGAAGACCAAGGGTTCATTCTGGGCAGAAGCAGCATCAAACAAAGACATATAGCTCATGCTTGTGCTCCCTTTCAGGGAAACGTATTTGGTTGTCTTAATCAGCTTCTGCTGAACTTCCACAAAAATGAGTTCTTCATGAAGAGGATCGGTGATGAGGCTCAAGAAAACAGAATAATCTTTTGCATGAGATAAAGGAGCTTCTACATTATGTGGCAGCGTTGCATGAGAAAGACAGTAAATAAATCCCCAGAAATCTGACTGAGATGTTCGCCCACTTCTTTATCATCCAGACCTGCATGAAGAACCAGAATTATGATGCCATTATCTTGAAATTTAAACAACGTCTAATTATATGAAGCAGACCTGATGCATCGGTCTATGTGTGACGCAAACACAAGTTCAAGTGTAATGTTTAGGTGTGCGTTTTCATTAAGGTTTAAATGCATTATGTCTGTATAAGATGGAAGGACATTTGACAGCACTTGAGAAAAGATGACAGGGTGGCCTTGATAGTGGGCAACCAGCTGTCGTGGTCTCACAAAGAACATGGACCATGCGGTTCTTCAGGAGGTTTGCTGGTGAACTCAGCAGAGATGAGGTCACCTGATACAGAAATGGCCACCTCTCTAGGCTGGGTGGGCGTCCCTTCTGGCGTTCTTTCTTTACTCCAGTGGGCTCTGAAATAAATAAACAGCATGAATTTATAAAAATGTTAAACAAAAAGTGGTTTATTGAGCCGATTTAGATCTTGAGCAATTTTTAAAAGTTACTGACCATTTTCTTTTCATGGATTTTAATGAAGAAAGCAAGAAGCATAATTCACCATGATATGGTGGACGTGTCTTTTTCCATTTACTTTTATGAAGAAGAATTTTCCAAGAATTATATTAATAATCAAATAATGATTTTTATCCTTCAGGGGAATACCGAAAACATTAGCTTTTAAGGAGAAATCAGGAAGTTTGGGGAATAATGAATGTCAATCCAGAAGGCCTTATTATAAATGCACTCCCAGAATAAACAATCTGTTGTTTCAAGATCAGTTTAACAAAAAGAACAACTTGAGGTAAACTGACCTATCCTATCCATGGTGAGAGAGGTAAAGAAGAACCCAAAGATCACTGTGGCTGAGCTCCAGAGATGCAGTCAGGAGACTTCCCACCAGCAACAGTGCATTTCCATGCGCCAGATCATACAAAAAGATGGAAATATAAGATCACTGTCGTCCAGAATAAAAAAAATGCATCTTTAAGGAATGGAGGAACTGATTGCGTGAGTCCAAGATTCCGACCAGTGGACCTTTTTCCTGGTCTGGGGATGTCGGGTGGTGTACTGACCTCTCGCTGCTTCCTGTATTCTTTCTCCGGCGCGGATGTCTCTCTCCTGGCTGATGACCTGTTCCAGCCAACAAGAAACACAGGACATCAACATTAATGTACCAAATTTAAATTGTATTACACTGTAATAAAGTAAACATTAGCAGGCAAATTCTCAACAGTTTGTAAGCGCTTTCATGATGCCTGCAGAGCATAAGGAGTTGGTCTATAGTCTACCGTATACGGTCTACCATGTTGTCCCTTCACAGCATTGTCTTCTGATATCGTGGGAAATGTCTATGGGTTCTGCACTTGAGGTTGCATCTGCAACCCTAACCCTACTTTTGGTTCTAGCATAATCTATGTAAACCACCACACATTTACACCATTATATACCTCCATGTCAATGCCTTTTTTTTCGACCTCTGCCCTGGAATGATCTTCAATGCCAGATTCCTTTTTTGACAATAGATTCACAAGTTAAGAGACATCATCTTGATTGGTGTGAAGAGTTCATTGCTAATAGCACCAACTTTAAGTACAGGCCTTAGGAACACGGCCTGGACACAATTAACAGAATATAAAAGTACAGTCACACGCTCACTATTGGCTAATGTGTATCCCACACAGCAATTTCAGTTTTATTTTAAGGTTGACATATATAAATTCTAAGATGATTTGAGTGTTAAACACTCAAAATGAGTGATTTGAGCAGTTAAACACTAGCAGATTTTGAAAAGTTTATTCCTGTTTGAGACTCATTGTCTTCTAATATCATGGGAAACATCGCTGGGTTCTGCACTTGAGGTTGCATCTGCGTATTTTGGATACTTTGAGCAGAGAACCAAGAGAAGTTAGCAAAGTCAGTTATCTAATTGTACATTGATGATAAAAAATAATAAAACAACCTTTTAAGATGGACTAGTGGTGCAGGACTAGTGGTCACAGTGTTGGTGGACACAGTGAACAATGACATTGCAAGTATTAAGCTCTAGTTAGGATCCTGCCTTCAATATTGATTTGTGCATCTATATGAAAAACCAGAAATAAATAAATAAATTACTTAAAAACTGTCTACATGACTAACGATGATCTCATTTCTTTGTATACATAAATGTATTTCTTCACCAAGAATCTTATTTGCTGACTTGTCCTCAACTTTCAACACCCTGCAACCCCACATCCTGGCTAATAAACTTTCCTCCAACTTTCATCTAGACAACCAGACAATCCTGTGGATATTGGACTTTCTGACCAACAGATCACAGAGAGTACTGCTTAACAAAACATACTCTGACTTCTCCACCTGGTCACCACAAGGCTGCGTGCTCTCTTCTCTTATCTTCATCTTATACACAGATGACTGCAGGCACAGACACCCGGTGAAGGACTCTGATGACACAGTCCTCCAGTCTCTGCTGTCAGGCCCCTCACACAACCATGGTCCGCTTCTGCAGGAGTTTGTGGACTGGTGTGACACCTCATGTCTGGAACTGAACGTCAGAAAACCAAGGATTCTCTCACCAACAAGCAGAGAAACCTGACTACAGTAGTTACCACCTCTATCCACAGAAAGCCAGTAGAACTAGTTGAGAATTATAAATACCTGGGCCAAGAATCGAACCGGGTCAACTGCTTGGAAGGCACCTATGCTCACCACTATACAACCAAAGCACAAACCAGGAAGTTTTCCATGTTGTGGTATGACCAATGGCATCTAGACCCAAAAGTGGTAATCCTTCTGAGCAATTGTCACAGTTTTTCCTACAGAGAACATGGCACTGGTGAGGAAACAATCTCGTGCTGGATGCCTGAAAGAGACCATGCTCAGGGCAACAGCAGCAATGCATGGCCAGATAAAAAAAAGTGTGTCTGTGACATAACAGAGCATGAATTTTACAGAATGCATGCTTTGTGTTTATTAATTTATAACTTTCACTGCTGTTTTAATCATAAAGGCAGTTGTGGGATTTGTAAAAAGATAGAGCATTAATGTTACTGATTGTGAGTTGAGCACCTTCAACTGTGTGCTGTGGGTGTATTGTGTTTGGCTTGGCTGCTTGATGAACACTTTAAAAAAAACACTACAATTAGTTACTTGTGCTTTAAAACATAATGGCAGTGGTGGGATTTGAACCCACACCTCCAGAGAGACTGGAGCCTAAATCCAGCGCTTTAGACTGCTTGGCCACACTACCATTCAACAGGTTGTTAAAGATCCGGATGTGTTACAGAACGCTTGAGGTGAAGATATGAACTTAGTCTGAATTTGGCTTAAAAAGTTCCATGGCATAAAAGCAGGAAAAAAAAAGGAGGACTGCGTTGGCCGGGAATCGAACCCGGGTCAACTGCTTGGAAGGCAGCTATGCTCACCACTACCCCACTATGGGGCAGTGGTGGCCTAGCGGTTAAGGAAGCAGCCCTGTAATCAGAAGACTGCTGGTTCGAATCCCGATCCACTGAGGTGCCACTGAGCAAAGCGCCGTCCCCCCACACACTGCTCCCCGGGCGCCTGTCATGGCTGCCCACTGCTCACTCAGGGTGATGGGTTAAATGCAGAGGACAAATTTCACTGTGTGCTGTGTATCAAATGTGACAATCACTTCACTTTATTATTATTACCATAAATCAGGAAGTTTTGCATGTTGTGAAGAACTTCAGCATGATGTTTACAACAGTCTGCTAATTCCTCTGAGTAATTGCAACAGTTTTTCCTACAGAGAACATGGCACTGGTGAGGAATCAATCTCGTGCTGGATGCCTGAAAGAAACCATGCTCAGGGCAACAGCAGCCAAATACTTGAAATGATCTAAGGATTACATCAGTTTATGACTGCCACAAACACACAAGAATGTGAAATAAAATATGTCTCAATAAATCTGTAGCAAGAAACTGCTGCTGAGTGAAAAAATTAAAACTACAGAAGGCAAAATGGTCCAACGTGGTACTGGCAAGGTGTACCTTATAAAGTGGCCGGTGAGTGTGTAATGTCACAAATTATAAATGTATATATTTTTTAATAATGCTGTCATTAAATCATTATGTAGCGGTTCTTCTTCTGCGTTGTGTAATTTTTTTATTTCTTTTCTTGAACCGTAATGACGAGCCGACACACACGAGACTTTCCGTGCAAACTGTATTCTGTACAAAATCAAAGTCGCGTCAGAACATCGCCTCACAAACCGCGTCTCTCTGCACCTCTCTCTCTCACAGCTCATGCCATGTGTCTAAGAGAACTGAACAATAACATAAAGTATTCACAATTTATAATACCGCATACCTGTACAAAAGCAAGGTCGCGTCAGAACATCGCGTCACAAACTGCGTCTCTCTGCACCTTTCTCTACAATATACAGTAATAACAGAACATAAAAAAATATTCACAAAATAACACACATGCAAAATATTCCGAATATGTACATAAATTAAAATAGAAGAAATAACTTTTTACACACGAACCCCACGCACCTCTCACAGCTCATGCCATGTGTCTAAGAGGACTAAACCGGGTCTCCAACCCACTAACCCAAGGGCACGGCCGCATCCAACCACTTTTCGGGGGGTGATCAAGTTTTAGAACCCACATAACTTCTTATAATTACCATAAATTGAACAAACAAAAATACAGAAACATATTTAACATAACCAGAAACATTAACACATTTTAACATTCTACAATTAAACAAACACCCGGATTATCATTATAATTCCCTTACCCACATCAGAATACAGGTAAACAAAATAAAAGTCTTTAGAAAATAAGAAAACAAAAAACACAAGAAAGAAGAAATACACTTGTAAATCTAGTGTAACCATTTAACTCCGGCACATCTACATATTTGGGTATAGAAGATGGGGAGAAAGTTAAAGAGTTATTATCTGAAGCTCACATTGGACATTTGCTAATCGTACATTTGGAAAAATGGGAATCCATAAAAAGGATCCAGCGACGTTCCTCCTGTCTCGATCCTGAAACCACACAGAGACAACCAGCACCAGGCCTCAGTATATTGTGTTAACTTCAGACAATAAGCCTACACAGCAATGTACCAGTAAGTTGCAAAGCTAATTTACCTTTTGTGCTAAGCTGGAGATTGTCATACATCATAGTTATATCTGACGTGAAAAGCAGTAGTGCCTGTATTTCTCTCTTTTAGGGCAGAACGAAAATTGATTGGTTCAGAGAGAGAACCAGTCAAATCGTAGAGGAGGCGGGTCTAACGAAATGGAGGGGCAGATGGGAGTTTTTTTTTTTAAATGTCTCTGTGGCAGGATCCGTGAATGGATTTTTCACTGCGCTTAATACAAAAGTAAGATTATTTAAAATGTATTTGATGTACAGGCTTTACTTTGCGAAATTGGTTTGAGGCAATGAACACACTCACCAGATAATGTTGATTAAAGCAGGTTAGCATTAACTTACCATTAGATATTAGCTAGCTTTAGTAATTAAACAACCATAAAGATTCTGATTAAATGCTGATTGCATGTGATGCATAACTCATATTTGTGTATTTTATAACCACTTTTGAAATCAGAGCTAGCTGATTATATTTTTCATTTTGCCAGCAGCCATCACTTCAGGTCAGGTTTGGTATTTGAAATGGCTTTTTTCTACATAATTATGATCTCTTATTAGTGTTGTAGAGTTTTTAAAGTCTGGGGAAGACTGTGTTGCAAGCAGTTACTATAAGTAATGTAGGGCAAAGATGTGCTGTCAGCTTTATTACTGCTGGTGGTTAAGATTAGTAATACAGTAACGTTATTGCCCTCGAATGAAGAAGGTTAAAGATCCTGAGGTCATCCAAGCAGTTGTTGTTTTTGAGGAGGAGGAGGTGTCAGGATCCGGTCCGAAATGGGGGAGTTTCATTGTTGTCCTGTGTAATGTTCCCTAATCGTTTTCACCTGTGTTAATTGTATAAAGCTGCCCTGTTCGTTTCTGTTCGCTGTCAGGTCTTTGAAGTTATGTTCCGTGTTCACCAGTGTCTACGTCTTGGATGTCTCCCCTGTCTTGTGCTTCACCATTAAACCCCTGTTCCGTGATGTCAGGTGAAAGCGTCCTTCATTCTTCGTTCCTCGTCACTCTTCGTCCTCCTCTCCGTTCACCCGCCGCGTCATGCCCGTATGGACGTGACAGGAGGAGGATTTTGTGCATTCCTATATCAAGCTATTTTAAATCTCATGTCTGGCTTGGCACGAATTATTACATGAATGCTCTTATTTTTCCTGATGTAAAAGACAGTATCAGAGTGGACATACTATGCACATCACAGTTAAAGCAAACATTTGTTTTGATCAGCCATTAAGTGATGACCAACCGCTGATCACTGTAGTACAGACACTCTGTCAAAAACAACTACTTAAAGAACATCCACATCTCATGATGCTTATGGATGCCATCTACGAAGGCATGATCTTAGTGCAGCTTTTATGAATAAAATGTAAAACAGACAGAGATTTGCACATTGAACTCAGTTCAAAGAACTTTATTTGTCCCCGGGGGACAATTTAAAAGGCACAGTGGCGCAGCACACACATATAACAGTTGTTACATTAGACATCACATAAAAATAGCAATTTTCTGTATATTGCTATGAACAATGATAAATAACTGTACATAACAGAAGCAGTAAGGTGCATACTTTTAAGAAGTGTGTGGGGTGATAATGGTTGATTTGGAGGGATGTCAGGAGATCAAAAGAAGAACAACTTTGAGAACCAAGGTGACCTTCCTTCTCTGTGTCCTGCAGCCGAGGGCATCGAAACCGGCATTTGGAGGGGAGCTACTCAAAGGCAAAATTCAGAGGGTGTGAGGGGTCTTTAATGACCCTAAGTTAGTCAGTCCAATAATACAGCACTCTTTATCCGAACTTCAGCAGGGGGTCGAGGATGGTGCCCAGGTATTTACAGTACAGGCCAAAAGTTTGGACACACCTTCTCATTCAATGTACTTTCTTTATTTTCATGACCATTTACATTGGTAGATTCTCACTGAAGGCATCAAAACTATGAATGAACACATGTGGTGTTATGTACTTAACCTGTTTTACATTGTAGTTTCTTCAAAATAGCCACCCTTTGCTCTGATTACTGCTTTGCACAGGCTTGGCATTCTCTCGATGAGCTTCAAGAGGTCGTCACCTGAAATGGTTTTCCAACAGTCTTGAAGGAGTTCCCAGAGGTGTTTAGCACTTGTTGTTCCCTTTGCCTTCACTCTACGGTCCTGCTCACACCAAACCATCTCGACTGGGTTCAGGTCCTGTGACTGTGGAGGCCAGAGCTTAATACTTGCAATTTCATTGTCCACTTTGTCCACCAACACTATTTAAACCTGCACCATTAGTCCATCTTAAAAATTGAAGATTATATTTTAGTACTTTTTAACAGCAATGTACAATTAGATAACTAACTTTACTAACTTCTCCTGGTTCTCTGCTCAAAGGATCAAAAATATGCAGATGCAACCTCAAGTGCAGAACCCAGAGACGTTTCTCATGATAGTAGAAGACAATGCTGTGAAGGGACAACATGGTAGACCGTATACGGTAGACTATAGACCGACTCCTGGTGTTCTGCAGGCATCATGGAAGCACTTACAAACTGTTGAGAATTTGCCTGCTAATGTTTACTTTATTACAGTGTAATACAATTTAAATTTGGTACAATACATTAATGTTGATGTCCTGTGTTTCTTGTTGGCTGGAACAGGTCATCAGCCAGGAGAGAGACATCCGTGCCGGAGACAGAATACAGGAAGTAGCGAGAGGTCAGTACACCACCCGACATCCCCAGACCAGGAAAGAGGTGCACTGGTCCGAATCTTGGACTCACCCAATCAGTTCCTCCACTCTTGTCTGTCCCCATGCAGATCAGCGATATATCATGCTGCGCCGTCCCCAATTCAGGCTGAACTTTTTCCCTCCTCTCTTGCGCTACGTGGAGCAAAATGAGGAAACTCTGAGTGCGCTGGCAGCGGTGGGGTCAGTGAAGGTGGACTGCAGTTTAAATGAAGTAACCTTAAAGATGCAGTTTTTTTATTCTGGACGACAGTGAGCTTAGATTTCCATGTTTTTGTAAGATCTGCAGCATGGGAACGCACATAAAAACCATACAGTACCCACACTTAAGTATCATTGACAATTTGCTATATCGAAGGACTCAGGCTCCTTACCTGTATAAAATACAACTGGAAGACAGAAGTGTTGCTGATTGATGAGCTCTGGACCCCTTTTTTTAATGGACATACCCAAAATTAAACAGAAAACTATAAGTATTCATTTCAACTAATTACTGTTGTTCTGGGACAGTTTTGAAAATCAAATTTCAATCAAAAGTAAAACTAAAATGAAAACATGAATATAACTATTTTCTATTCCAATAATCTCTGGAATAAATGAACTGTATACACATTATTGAGTATCATGGCATTGCATTTTTTTTGGATGTGAGGCACCGTGGCGCCTGGCACTTTCTGCAGTGTAGACGTGTTTTCACCCTATAGATTCCGCATCCTGCAGTATCCCGTCACCGCTTGGCAGAGAGGTGGGTGTAGAAAGTATATGAAGTAAAAAATTTGATCATGTAACTGATTTGAAATAAACAATACTGTACTCAGCAATTCAACAAAGAACATCAAGTATAGGGAGAAAACATAAAAAATATATGAATAATCTTTCTTTAATAATAAATTCTAAAACAGAGAGTACATACCTTTCAGAAGAAGGGATCTGAAAATGCCTCAACCTCATCTGCACACAGGAGATCCTCTTCATCAGATGAAGATTGAACAGTACAAATAGCTGGACTGCTGTGTTGCACCAGAATATCCAGCACCTCCTCAGTCGTAAAAAACTTGCTTCTTTGCTGCGCCATCATAGTTTGGTCTTCTTTCAGAATCTACAGAAACAGCGGCGCCTGTCTTGTGTTGTGGACTGTTTTGCCTGTAATTCTGTACAATACGCGCAGGCATATCTCACAATGGCATTGATCGATTTGAGCCTGTAGAATCGTGGGAGCATTTGTGGAAATAACTTCATCAACACCATTCACCACACACCATACTTTCGGGCATGAAGGCTGTATTAAGGCTGCTGATTTATTTGGAGTTTTTTGGTGATGTCCGTTTCTGTGCGTGTCTTTGGAATTGTGTTTTGTTTAGGTAGTTTTGATTTAAAGCCTTAGCTAAAGGAAGCTAAATATTTTTTTTTCTTTGAATATATGTGGTTATCACAATTTTTTTCATGTCCTGTTTCTCTGTGGGATGATGAGTCTCAGCTTGTGGAGAAACTACTGCAGCAGATGCTGGATCAGGAAGAGGTACGCCTGCGTGAACGCTTGCTTGTGTTCTGTTCTGTAGAAATCACCTACTTTCTGAAAATGCTGAGTGATTTTTTATTTTACACACACAAACACTTACACGTGTAACTAAACTCAGAGTCAATGACTTTAAGGATTCCATACAGCACGCCATCATATTTAAACGTCTCCTGAGGTAATTAAATTTTTTTGCTTTTATTTATTTTGCTTTATTTGTGATTTTCAATTTTCAACAACAAACAAATAACAGCTGTTGACCAATATCCACCCCCCACCCTCAGACCCACCCATGAAACAGCAAGAAGAGACATAAATAAATAAAAATAATAAAAAAAAAAAAAAAAAAAATTTAAAAAAGGGGGGGAAGGGAAGCTGTCTCCTCTCAGTGTTATAGTAATTTACTTTGTATATGCATTAAGAAATAACATGTTTATGCTGGACTTAAACTGGATGATTTAACATAATCAATAAATGGTGACCTGATTTCCACAGCAGAAGAACAAGCCATTAATGAGGCGAAAGCTACCACCTTGGCCTGAGATTTCGTAAGAATTATATCTGGAGGGGGGGATCCCAAAAATAGAAATGTATGGTGTAGGTTCAATCGTTCTATTACATAAAGATGACAAGACTATGCAAATATTTTCCCAGAAGTTGGACAATGACTGGCAGTTCCAGAACATGTGGCCTAAAGTAGCTGGCCCTTGGTGACATTGTAGGCACTCCGAGCTGGTATTAGGAAACATTTTTGCTAGTTTATCTAATGAGTAGTGTAGGCGATGTAGTACTTTAAACTGGATCAAACATTGTCTTATACAGACCGAGGAGGTATGAATAGCTTCCGTTGCCAGCTCTCACCCGTAACTACAATGTTAAGATCCTGTCATGGCCAACGCGCCTCCAGCCCGCTAGAGGGCGCCTCACGAGCCTGGGAGACGACGACCCGGAAGAGGAAATGGAAGCGGGCGGTGGCAAGTATAAAAGTGAGGTAACCCCAAGGAGACACGCCCGCTCTTTGAATGAGTTGTATGAGTTTACTCGCCAGAGACGCTAGCTCTCTCACCCCCGACCTAAGATAATTGTACCTTCCTGTAATACGACCTTCGCCTGCCCACGACTTCGAGAATTGCCTGATCCCCTGGAAACCACGAAAGGAACCCCGACCGGAACTTCCTGGCTACAACCTCTACCTGCCCCTGACCTTGAACCTACCTGGCCCATCGGTTAAGACGGGATTCCATGCTCCCCTACCGTCCTGCCACCCAAGACTGCCATCTCTCGTCCAGTCCAAGATCCCGGACCATCCTGAAACCCGCCTCCCCGGTCCTTCCCAAAGATCCCGAACTGACTCCCCGCTGCGTTGCAGCGCGTCCATTGCTTCCTCATTCCTCGCCGGCCAGGCGCCCCCGGTCCTCCTGCCCCGCTCGCCCAGCGTCCTCTACCGGTACGACGGCTTATCCCCACGCCCAAAGTATGTCTGCAAGTACGTCATCGAATTCCCCCTGTGACAGATCCTGTTCCCATGCCACTTTAGTTTTCTCCCATGAGGGTGAATAAATGTTCTGGATCATAGTATACAATTTTGATATATTGCCTCTCATAAAGGGGTTCAGAGCAAGAATTTCATCTGCAGGTGAATTAGCCGGTGAATGTAAAGATCTAAAGTGTTTGCTCACAAAACTTCTAATCTGTAGGAATCTATAGAAATTAGATTTGGGAATATTGTAACTTTTTTGCAATGTTTCGAATGTCATAAACGTTCCTTCAGCGAAGAGGTCTTTGATAAAGATCAAGCCATTGTTGTGCCAGGTTTGAAATGCTGCATCCGTTTGGGACGGTAAGAAAAGATGGTTATTCAAAAGGGGAGAAAATAAGCTTAGTTGATTTATACGAAAATGTTTCCTAAACTGGAGCCAAATCTTAAGTGAGTGTTTTACTACAGGATTAAGGAGGCGTGAAAACCGCTGCATAGATATAGGAGCGCTCATTAAGGAAATAGGACAAAGCCCTGAATCACCTCGCAATTCCATGTCTCCCCAAGCAGGGCCAGGATTATCACGCCACGCAAAGATCCAGTGCACAGAAAATAACCTTCTCCTAAACACCACCAAGACCAAGGAGCTCATTGTGGACTTCAGGAGGGAGAGAAGAGGCTCGCATGATCCCATCCACATCAATGGGATGACTGTGCAGCCTGTTACATCCTTCAAGTTCCTGGGAACCCACATCTCAGAGGACCTGTCCTGCAGCATTAACACCTCCAGCCTGGTCAAGAAGGCTCACCAGCGCCTCTTCTTCTTGAGAACATTAAAAAAGAACAAGCTACCCACTACCATCCTGTTGAACTTTTACCGCTCTACAATAGAGAGCATCCTTACCAGCTGTCTCACAGTGTGGTATGGAAGCTGCACTGTTGCTGAGCGTAAGGCGATGCAGCGGGTGGTGAAAACTGCCCAGCGCATCACAGGGACTCCACTTCCATCCATTGAGGAAATCCAGAGGAAGCACTGTCTGCGTCGAGCTCACAGTATTCTTAAGGACTCCTCCCACCCGGCCCATGAACTGTTCTCTCTCCTGCCTTCAGGCAGACGGTTCAGGCTACCACGGACAAGAACCAGCAGACTTAGGAACAGCTTTTTTCCCGGAGCTGTTTCCTTGCTGAACTCCTCTGCCCCCCCCATAGACTCCTGATAATCAATGCACTGTACTATCACTTTGTACTGCACATATTACTTTATGTATATATATATAACTTAACTTATTTGAACTGTATCCTGCACTTGCTGCTTATTGCACTTCTGGTTAAACCTAAACTACATTTCGTTGCCCTGTACTTGTACATGTGTAATGACAATAAAGTTGAATCTAATCTAATCTAATCTAATATTAATTTACTTATGTTTGCTGCCCAATAGTAATACATGAAGTTTGGCAAACCCATACCACCTGCTGCTTTAGGCATTTCAAGGAAAATATTCCTCATCCGCGGGACAGATTTATTCCACACAAATGAAGAAATCAAACCTAACTCCTTGAAGACAGACTTGGGTAGGAAAATAGGAATCATTTGGAATAAATACAGAAAGCGTGGTAGGACTACCATCTTAATGGTATTCACTCTTCCAGCCAAAGAAATGGGCAATGAAGACCATCATGAGAAATCGTTTTTTGTACGCTCAAGTAGAATTTTAAAATTGCGTGCGTAAAGGCCCTTATAAGAATGGGGGACATTAATTCCCAAATAAGTAAATTCCACAACCTGCTTAAATGGAGAAGAACAAAGATCCAGTGACATTGCCAACTGATTAACCTGCAAAATTGTGCTTTTAGAAAAATTCAGTTTATAGCCTGAAATTAAACTATATGACCGTAATAGTTCCATGAGGACTGGTATAGATTCTAAAGGGTTAGACAAATATATTAGTAGGTCATCTGCATAGAGTGACACCTTATGAGTTTTGTTGAACCTGGTTACACCTGTAATCCTCTCCTCTTTCCTAAGGGCAATCGCCAAAGGCTCTACATCTAAGTCAAAAAGGAAAGGTGACAGACAGCAACCCTGTCTTGTACCACGATGCAAAGGGAAATAATCTGATATTACAGAGTTAGTTCGTACAGAGGCCAGTGGTGAATTATACATTATTTTAACCCAAGATATAAATGTCGGACCAAAACCAAATCTTTCCAAGACCTCAAATAAATATTCCCACTCAACCCGGTCAAACGCCTTTTCGGCATCTAAAGAGATAACGATTTCAGGCTGGACAGTAGAGTGTGAAGAATATAATATATTGAACAAATGGCGCAAATTAAAGAATGATTGCCTGCCTGGTATAAAACCTGTTTGGTCCAAGTCAATTATTTTAGGTATCACTGAGTCCAGGCGGCAGGACAGGACCTTTGAAAGAATTTTATAATCACATGGAAGGAGATTTATTGGCCGGTATGAACCACATTTACGTGGGTCCTTATCTTTTTTTAGTAAGACCACTATGACTGCCTGGGTCATTGTACAGGGCAGTTTCTTTTGGGAGAGAATTTCCTCGAAAAGTTTGTTTAAAAGAGGGGTCAGCTTGGCTGAAAAAAACTTTATAAAACTCAATTGGGAATCCAACTGGGCCGGGAGATTTACCATTTTGCATGGAATTTATAGCTTGTGTTATATCTTCGCAAGATATTCCAAGGTCTAAACGTGATCGGTCTTCACAGGTAATCTTAGGAATTTCTAACTGATCAAGAAATGTTTGTATTTCAGATGGACTGACATGGACCTGAGAAGTGTATAGTTTTGTATAATATTCCTTGAATAGTTCATTTATGGCTGTTGGCTGGTTTGATACAGTGCCATGCGTCGTATGGATCTCAGATATCGTGTGGCTAGCCTGAATTTGCTTAAGCTGATGAGATAATAACCTGCCGAATTTATCACTGTGTTCATAATATGTGCATCTAGTCTTCAAAAGCAGCCTTTCAGTCTCAGCAATAGAAAGATTGTTAAATTCTGCTTGCAAAAGCAGCCTGTCCTTGTACAACTCTGGATTAGAGGAACCAGTGTGGAAGGAAAATTTAGTAGGCCCAGACACTCGACGAAATTTAGTAGGCCAGACTCTCCACGTGTTTCACCTTTGGTCATGGAACAGTCAGAAGACAACTGTGTATCTTAGGTCTGACCTTGTTGATGCAAAAGTCTGACGCAAAAACTAGACATAAACTGATAAAAGAAAGGTTCTGTGACGTTGATGGGCGCCACTGTCCAAAGTGGTGCGAGCTTGCTTTTCGACCTTGTACACCCCAGATGTATAAATGCTTGTGAACTGTAATCAAGCGGGGGGGATGTTCTCTTGTGGGTCCCCCCGTGCGCGGTAAAATAAACTTGGATAATCAATTCAGTTGACTTCCTTTATTGCAGCTCCCCAGACGGCAGAATTTCCACCACAATTGGCGTCACGAACAGGATCCGCGTGAATCCGCCAGGACATGACCGGAGTGGCTGGTCACCCTGGGTCACCAAGATCCATCTCCAAAACCTTGTCTTAGAGTTTCGGAGTGACTGGGACTGCGGTCAGTGTCATTGGCTGATTCCGCCGGGATTTTTCTCTTTTCTGTCGTCTGGGGACGCGAACACGGTGAGCTAAAATATTCCACCTCTCAAACATTTAATGAAAACTGCAGAATTTAGAAGATTAATAAATCCAAAATAAAACTGATAAGGGTAATTGCATATTTGCTTTATTCTGTAGTCAACTGAGTTGATCCAACTAAGCGAGTGTCACTTTTTATTTTGTTTAATAGAGGTTAAAGTCCTCTGAGTAAAACGATCTTGGAGATCGAGTGTGAAATAAAAGTGTGAGCCTTCTTTACAAGATAAAAAAAAATTAATCATTCAATCATTAAGTAATATTTCAATCAGTGTGAGTAATAAGGCAAGAGCACAAAGGGAAAACGTGAAACGGGAAGAATTGTGAGCCCTGAGGGTGCCCTGGGAGCTCTCTTAGCAAGAGCAGTTGTTTTCGTTGGGCTGTGAATTCCCCGGGCAAACTCGAGAAAGCTGTGTGCGTAAAAAATGGGAAATAAAAGTGGGAAAAGTGACACTCCTATTAGTCCCGAAACTAAGTTAATGATACTGATGAAACAGAAATATGGTGATGATGTGTGTAATCATCTGGTGGACTGGCATGAAAATTACGGTTTTCCTGCTGGTGGGTCTCTTAGTCAAAGTCAGCTAAAAAAGCTGAAGGAGGGGCTAGAGGGTAGCAGGCAAAAAATACTGCAGTCAAGTAAAAGTAAAGTAATTCGGAAAATGCTTATAATGGAAGACTGTTTTAAAATATGGGAAGCAGAGGGCGACCGAAGAGACAAGCAAAACACCCAGAACGCTCTGACTGCGCTGACTGTGGGAAAGAAAACAACAGGGGAGACCACGCTGAACCTTGATACCAAAAAAAAAAATCTCTGATACTGCACCTGCCTCGTTGTATCCGTCATTACAGGGCGCACGGGTCGACCTGAGTTTGGACTCCACCCCTCCGCCCTACCCCCAACAGCAACCCCCACTGGAACAGCAGCAACTCCCGCTGGAGAAACCGTTACAAGAACAGCAGAAACCACCACAGCATGATGGCGTCACTGCTTCAACTTCAGAGAAAAAAACCACCACCAGAGCAGCCGCCCCATATTCTCCACCCAAGACCCGGTCTGCCACCACATCTTCTGAACCATCAGGACCCTCAACTGCAACTCTCCCCATGATTCAGGTCGCTGGGACAGGGGGGCCTACATTTGTTTACAGACCATAAACAACGGAAGACCTTCTGAACTCTTCCAAGCATCTCCCAAATGCAGATCGAGGGGGTGCGGCCCTGTCCAGAGCCGTGAACGATTTCATCAGAGAATTCACACCGACATCTACCGAAATGGCCCGAGTCCTGCTAAGGCACATGACCCCTGCGCAGTATGGTCAGCTACGTGAACATTTCACTACCCATCATCAGCCCTGCACCCCTGGTTGGGCATCTGCTGATCAAAATGACATTGGAGCAGTGCGGGGAGATGCAGACTACAGATGTTGGGCTGAAGGACTTGTGACCGCGATCGCTGGCAACTTTCCTACTGCCTGTGACCTTTCTAAAATCAGCACGTGTGCTCAGCAGCCTTTGGAGTCAGCAGAAGATTTCTTGATTCGACTCCAAGTTGTGTTTGATGACCACAGCGGCCTTGCTTGCCCCCATGATTACCCTGGACAAGGTATGACACCCTACGAAGCGCTCCTGAAAAATACCTTCATTGATGGCCTTCTCCCTCCCCTCAGTGAGGCAACAAAGACTTCCTGCATCTTGTGGGCAGATGCTTCAGTGCGTCTCGCTGAAGTTCTGCGCCATGCGCGCCACGCCCAGGCCAGACAGGCGGAAGCGAGGATCAAAGAAGACAATAAAAACAAAGATTCAACCCATAGGACACAACTGGCTCTGTTGCAGCATGCTGCTGCCAACTCCACTTCATATTGCGGACCGGATGTGTGCTTCAGATGTAACCAAAGGGGACACTGGGCACGAGATTGCACCAAAAGATGGAGAGGACAGTGGAGACCACGAAGCGAGGAACAATCGGACGTGTGCTTCAACTGTGGCCAAAGCGGACATTGGTTACGAGAATGTCCCAATGAAGAAAGAGGATGGAGCAGAGGACATGGTGTTCCCTATGGCGAGAGATGTGGACACAAAGGAGAACACACCCATCATGAACAATCCCAAACAGCCTGACTGGTGAAGCGGGGCGGAGCTCCAAACGAAGGCGCGGCTGCAGCCCTGAAGGAGGCTCCAACCAAGGTCATGCACACCCACACAGACACACTCACACACATTCCAACAAAGGTCCTGGGGACAGTGAAGTGGTTCAACGTTCGCAACGGCTATGGTTTCATCAACAGGAATGACACAAAAGAAGACGTTTTTGTACACCAGACTGCCATAAAGAAAAACAACCCAAGAAAATACCTCCGCAGTGTTGGGGACGGTGAGACTGTGGAGTTTGATGTCGTTGAAGGGGAGAAGGGTGCCGAGGCCGCCAATGTCACTGGCCCAGGGGGGGTCCCAGTCCAGGGCAGCAAATACACCGCTGACCGGAACCGCTACAGGCGGTACCCACGCCGGAGGAGACCCCCACGCAACTACCAGGATAACTACCAGAGCGAGGGGCGGAAGAAGAGAGAGAGCCAGGAAATTGTTCCTGAGGGGGACGCACAGCCACAGCAACAGCAACGCAGAACTTTGTTCCCTGACAGGCGGCGCTATCCACCGTACTTTGTCCGCCGACGCTATGGCAGCCTCCCCCCATATACTAGCGCACCACGAAAGGAAATGACAGAAGGAACTGAAGGTAGTGACAACCAGGGTGGTCCAGACCAGAGCAAACCAATGAGGCAGAACTACTACAGAGGCTTAAGACCAAGGAGTCCCCCATGTCCCAGACTGGTGAGGGAAGGCGAGGAAGACAAAGAGAACCAGGAGCCCCACCAGCGGCACTACAGATGCAACATCAACTACCGCCCAGACCACCGAACCTCAGGATGGCAAAGAGAGCAAGACAGCCGAAACATCCGCTGAGAAAACGTCCGCTCCCGAGGCTGAGCAGGGCGGGGCTGAATAAACACTGATTTACCATCTCTACCATTGTCCGGTAAAGTCAACAAGAAGAAACATCAAAGATCTGAGCAATAAGAAACAGATTTGACTTGATAATCGTCTAAGCTTGCAACATGCATTTGACCAGATTACCACCAATTGCCTGCACAATCTATGCAGACTTGTTCTTTTCCATTATTTTTAGGCAGATGGTTTTCTAAATCGGTCTTAAGTTTTTACACCAAATGGTTTTTAAAGGGAAAAATAATTTGATATTTGGTCTGTTTTGAGAAAAAAAAAAAAAAAAAAACTTGGCCACAGGAATAACTTGTTGTTACTTGCAGAAGCTACTGGTCACACTAGGACCTCGCCCATTGTTGAAGATTGTCCCCACTCCAGCCGAACTGAATTACCTGTCTTATCCAACTTATGACCTTTTTGCTCTTTTTGGGATCTCCCTTTTCCTGTAGGATCAAAAACCGATGTTCCCCCTGTTTTTGATGCTGAAGTAGCTCGTAACAATTTTACTTGTTTTGTTAACCCTTCCCCTGGTAATACTGTTGGTACTGTGAATGTTTCATATTGTGCATCCATCCACAACCTGTCTGATTCCCCGAAAGTTGATCGTTCTGACATCTGGTGGCGGTAAAACACTGTGCTCCACTTTACCTGAGAACTGGTCGGGTGTCTGCACTCCTTCTACTCTTATCCTACCTGTGACTATTTTGCCCGTAACCGCATCGGAAGTTCCAGTCTCTTTTTCACTCCCGTTTAGCTAGGAGATCATTGTTTTCTTTTGATTCCCCTGATACAACTTACATTGATACCATAAGTATTCCCAGAGGTGTGCCCGACGAATACATATTAGTTAATCAAATAGCTGCAGGCTTTGAATAAATTTTTATTTTGAATAACTCCTAACAAAAATGTTGACAGAATCAATTACATTCATTACAAGGTGCAGCGCTTATCAAACTTCACTAGAGATGGATTTGAGGCTGTACATGGACAATTTAAAGCCACCTCACTTATGGCCTTCCAGAACCACATTGCTGTTGATATGTTATTAGACCCCTAGAAAAGTGTGGAGTGTGGAAGGAAAATTTAGTAGGCCCAGACACTCGACGAAATTTAGTAGGCCAGACTCTCCACGTGTTTCACCTTTGGTCATGGAACAGTCAGAAGACAACTGTGTATCTTAGGTCTGACCTTGTTGATGCAAAAGTCTGACGCAAAAACTAGACATAAACTGATAAAAGAAAGGTTCTGTGACGTTGATGGGCGCCACTGTCCAAAGTGGTGCGAGCTTGCTTTTCGACCTTGTACACCCCAGATGTATAAATGCTTGTGAACTGTAATCAAGCGGGGGGGATGTTCTCTTGTGGGTCCCCCCGTGCGCGGTAAAATAAACTTGGATAATCAATTCAGTTGACTTCCTTTATTGCAGCTCCCCAGACGGCAGAATTTCCACCACACCAGCACATTTTTTTGTCTATTTCCAGAATTTTTTTGGACAGGTCCATTTGCTGCCGATTATGCATTTTCCTCACATGGGCTGTATATGAAATGATTTGTCCCCTAAGAAATGCTCTAAGAGCCTCCCTAAGGACATACCAGGCGTGAGATTAACATCAAGAAAAAGGTCAATTTGCTTCGAAATATGGTCTCGAAATGATTTATGAGAAAGCAGTAATGGGTCGAGGCGCCACATTCGACGAGTTGCGATGTTGCTAGGAAAGCACATATCGAGTTGCACAGGGGAGTGATCCGAGATCACGATAGGGTGGTATTGACTATTTGTGACGCAAGAGAGAAACCTACTATGAATCAAAAAAATGTCTATTCTTGAGTATGAATGATGGACAGGTGAGAAAAATGAATATTGCTGGGAGGTGGGGTTAGTATACCTCCGGGGGTCAACCAATTTGTAGGATTCCATAAATGACAAAACAGCTGATGCAGGCTTGGACACAATCTTGGACAGTGTGGGATTCGATCTGTCTAGATTTGGCTGCAGGACCAGGTTGAAGTCCCCCCCCAGAATTAAGTGATATGTGTCTAGGTGTGGGAGCTTAGCAAAAAAGGTGCAAAAGAACTGTGGGTCATCCCAGTTGGGGCCGTAGACATTTGATAAAACTACATTAAGTCCACATAGCTTCCCTATAACTATGACAAACTTGCCTTTGGTATCTGATATTACAGACTCATTTACAAACGGAACCCCCTTTCTTATCAGAGTGGAAGATGTGATCTACCCAGCCTCTCTTTAATTTTGAGTGTTCATTAACTCGAAGATGAGTCTCCTGTAGAAATATAATCTCAGGGGCCAGGGCTTTCAGATGGGAAAAAATCCTGCAACGTTTTATAGGGTGGTGCCACCCTTTAATATTCCAGCTTACAAAACGCAGTGAGCCCGGCCCTGACCTGTTAAAACCAGCCATATCGTAGATAGCCTAAGCAGTCCCACACACTGAGAAGGAGAAGGGGAGGGAGAAAAAGAAAGTAAATAAATAAAAAAATTATGATTAAAAAAAAGGGGACCGCATCAACACTCCTAGTGAGCAATAAACATAGCACAACAGTGCTCAGGGTGAACTAGCACGCTCTAATAAGCACCGCCGAGCAGTAACAGCAAAATAAAAAAAAATTATGCCAATTATGGTAACGTCATCAATAACAATAAAGAGTCAGTAAACAGTAATAACTGAGCACACCAATAAATCAACTGAAATTGAACATGTACTGAAACTGTGATATTTTAACCAGAATTTTGTCAATCATGAATCAGACCAGTTTTATAGAAAATACCTAAATAGGGAATACTGTACTTCCTATATGTAAAAGATAAATACCTTACAGGATCAGCTGAATTACTTATTCAAAACAGGCAAAAAGAAAAGTCATTCACCACCTGGATGTCCCTCAAAACGTCGAGAGATGAAGGCTCGGGCCTCCTCTGGAGAGGAAAAAGTTTTCTCTGTATTCAGATGGGTGATTCTGAGTCGAGCAGGATACAGGATGCCGAACTTCACCCCCTCCATCCCGCGGAGCTGCCTTCTGATGTCATTAAATGCAGCCCGAGCCTCAACTACTTTAGCCGTGAAGTCTGGGAAGACCGAGATGGACATGTCGTTTATCTTTATACGATGCTTCTCTTTGGCAAGACGCAGGATATTTTCACAGTCCTGGTAGTAGTGGAAGCGGGCCACGATGACGCGGGGTGGATTCCCCTGCCTGGGCCCCGGAAGAAAAGATCGGTGCGCCCTGTCCAGCAGTGGCGCTTCTTTCAACTCAAAAGCCTGCTGAAGTAGTGACGAGACGAAAGTTGTGGAGCAGATCTGAGCCTCAGGAACTCCTATTATTCTGACGTTGTTCCTCCGCGTCGTCGCACTTATTCTGCAACATTTCAGTCAGTGTTGTAAGGCGACCTACTTCTTTCTGCAGATGTGTAATATCGTCAGTGCATGTCGAGAGGCTTTCTTCCACGTTGTTCACTTTAACGCTGAGTCCAGACAGCTCCGTAGTAACAGTCTCCCTGTATTCCTTCAGCTCGGACCGGACCGCTCTTATGTCCGATTTAATAGAAGCCAGCTCACTCTCCAACACCGCCCGGACCTCGGTTTTTAAGGCATCGACCAGATCCACTCGCAGCGCGGACAGAAGTTCAGCTTTAAAAGACTCGACGTTAATTGCTAATGCGGCTGCGCCTGTTCCAGAATCTTCTACGCGGCCCTGAACAGGCGAGCCCGAGGTCAGAGGTGGCGCCGCAGGCCTCGTAGTCTGAAGAGTAGTTTGCTTTCCTCTGGTCGATTTACCAGCCATTTTTCCGGGTTATATGTGTGTAGATTCCTTTCTGACCAAAGCAAAACCGACGGTTCACCAATGAAAAATGCCTAAAATTATACAATTTAAATCACGCTCGGCGGAGCTCCACACTAATGCATCTACTCCATAACACGCTCAGCAGCGGTCTTGTTGGTCCCCTAATACTGAATCTGAAGTCTCTATCTGAAATTGAGCCTTGGTGCAGAATAACTACTTTGACCCAGTCCCACAATGAGATTTCCCCAGGATGTGCCGTTTCCGTGTCTGTAACTTTAAGGAAGCGGCCCCGTATTCAGAAGGTTGTCGGTTCAAATCCCGATCCACGAAGCTGCCACTGAGGTGCCACTGAGCAAAGCACCATCCCCACACACTGCTCCCCGGGTGCCTGTCATGGCTGCCCACTGCTCACTAAGGGTGATGGTTAAAAGCAGTGGGTAACACACTCACCTATGAACCAGAAGACACAGGTTCAAACCCCTCTTGCTACCATTGTGTCCCTGAGCAAGACGCTTAACCCTGAGTTATCTCCAGGGTTACTGTCCCTGTAAATACTGATTGTAAGTTGCTCTGGACAAGGGTGACTGATAAATGATGTTAATGTAATGTAATGTAATGAATTTGTGCTCAACGATCACTTCACTTTCACTTCAAATTTTAACCAAGCTGATGGTTCGTACGCTCTGTGTATCTGTCACTTCAGGATAAGACCGAGGTTGATGAGCGAGTGGGAAAAGATGACCAAGGTGGCAAGGAGTTGTGTCCGGGCTACAGAGAACTGCAGAGGGAGTGTAGAGTGAGACACGCATGGGCCAGAACCATTCATACACAGTGGGTACGGAAAGTATTCAGACCATCTTAAATTTTTCACTCTTTGTTATATTGCAGTCATTTGCTAAAATGATTTAAATACATTTTTTCCTCATTAATGTACATACAGCACCGAATATTGACAGAAAAATACTGATATTTTTGCAGATTTATAAACAATGAAAAACTGAAATATCACATGGTCCTAAGTATTCAGTATTTAGTAGAAGCGTCTTTTTGATCTAATACAGCCATGAGTCTTTTTGGGAAAGAACAAAACAAGGTTTTCAAACCTGGATTTGGGGATCCTCTGCCATTCCTTCTTGCAGATCCTCTCCAGTTCTGGCAGGTTGGATGTAAACTCTGGTGGACAGCTAATTTTAAGTCTCTCCAGAGATTCTCAATTGGGTTTAAGTCAGGGCTCTGGCTGGATCATTCAACAGGCACAGAGTTGTTGTGAAGCCACCCTTTCGTAATTTTAGCTGTGTGCTCAGGGTCATTGTCTTGTTAGAATGCTGCTACCACCATGCTTCACTGTTGGGACTGTATTGGACAGGTGATTCTGCGTTTCTGAGCACTCTGGAGAAGGTTTTTGTCCAGGATATCCCTGTACTTGGCTGCATTTCTCTTTCCCTTGATTGCAACCAGTCGTCCTCCCCTGCAGATGCAAAACCGCCCCACTGCATGATGCTGCCACCACCATGCTTCACTGTTGGGACTGGATTGGACAGTGCCTGGTTTTCTCCACACATACCTCTTAGATTTAAGGCCAAAATGTAGAAGTTTCTGTCAGGCCACTCTGCCATAAAGTCCCGACTTGACTTTCTACAACTTTCTTCCATCTCCTGACTGCATCTTTGGGTTCTTCTTTACCTCTCTCACCAACGCTCCCAGTGCCAGAAGCCTGGAGAGGTGGCCATTTCTGCATCAGGTGACCTCATCTCACCAGCAAAGACAGGTTTCACAGAAAGCGGGTGGACATCCTGAAAGGAAGCATTCTGGCCAAGAACCTCCTGAAGAACCGCATGGTCCATGTTCTTTGTGAGGCCACGACAGCTGCTTGCCCACTATCAAGGCCACCCTGTCAGCAGCATTCATTGGTACATGTATCCCAGTCACATACCTAGATTAAATTTGCCTGTGACACCCAGTTTTTACTTCCTTTTTTTTCTTTTCAAGTGTCCTTCCATCTTATACAGACATAATGCATTTAAACCTTAATAAAAAGGCACACCTAAACATTAAACTTGAACTTGTGTTTGTATCACACATATCCCAGAGTAGACCGATGCAGCAGTGACGTCTATGCCATATTCTCTCCTGACACTGTCCAGATGTCCTGACACTTATGAGTTCAACATATTGGATTTATGAGAATCTAGGATTTACTCAGGGTTACTGTAATCTGCTATTAAAAAAAAAACCCACAAATGTTTTGTGATTAACATTTAAAGTTGAGAATGTAGAAATCCAGACGTTCCAGTAATAACTTCACATACATTACAGGCCAAACGTTTGGACACCTTCTCATTCAATATGTTTTCTTCATGACCATTTACATTGGTAGATTCTCACTGAAGGCATCAAAACTATGAATGAACACATGTGGAGTTATGTACTTAACAAAAAAGGCACCTAATACTGAAATAAGACATCCACATTCTTTTGTGTTATTTTAATGCTTTAGTAATATTAAATATGAATGGAGGATGAATGCCTCTGGAAAGTTAAATGAAAAAAAAACCTTATGCCTCTTTTTCTATTTGTAGCTGTGGCACCTAATACCCCCACAACTCATCTCCTTACCTCATCTCCTGCCCGGCTCCTCGCTGCAGCGCACACCTCAGCCTGCACATCACCATGGTAACCAGATGCTTGCTACTCTTTTCCACCGGGTTCTGGTGCGTGCCGCTGCCTGCTACTGAACACTTTCACGTACCTGCCAGTTTTTTTGCACACAACTTTGGGTTTTCCTGTGTATCCAGGAACCCTGCACCTTCCCTTCTTGTCAAACATTATTGGCTAGTGGACATTGGCCATGTGGACATTTTGGTTTGGAATGGGTGACGTGGTGCTGTCTGTAGTGCACAAGAACACCCGTAAGACTGTTGATCATGTTGGGGCCAATCAGTAAATGTTCATTAAGACAGGTACCTTTGTGTTTGGCGGAGCAGTCGAAGACCACACGTAACCTGTCAGGATGATAGGATGATAGATGGTGTGGTGTGGTATGTACCATGTCTTGCCAGGGAGTCCGATATCATCAGTCTCTTCTGCATCACCTCTTTCGATGATGTCATTCATGTATTTCATGTAATCCTCCTTGTATTTTTCGTCTTTCATGAGTTTGCGTTTGAACTGGTTTGGTCTTTTTTCAGCAAGTTAGTGGCTTTTCTCTAAATGGCAATGGCATCTCCAAATGTCCCTTTTCCATCTGTGTTATGCCTTGCTCAAGCTTTTGGAGGAATGTTAAATCCTCCTGTGATACAGTCTATTCGTTCCTGTCCGTCTCTTTGAAATCTCTTTCCAGAGCAAGTATTGCATCTGTTGGAGTGGAGTGAGGGATTTCTTTAACTGTGACTCTGTGGCAGAGGCTGCTGTCTATATCCGTTTCATTGTACAGTGCTGAGTTGCCTACTATGCTCCATCCTAAGTCTGTGCGAATAGCATAGGGCTCACCATCTTTTCCTAAGATTACTTGTTTAGGTGCAAGAGCTCTGGGACAGGTATAACCTATAAGGATGAGGAGTGGAGGGTTCTCATCTACAATAGGCAGTAAATTACTGTTTGGCTGTTTCACATGTGGGTATGTGTTCCCTGTTAGCAGGTAAGCAATCCTTGGAGTATGCCGTGGGGAGCTTTATGACTGTGGCTGAGTTATAAACTCTCACCAAGAGATCAGACACCCTTCCACTACTTATGACAGCATTTTTACCCAGCATGTTAGTCAATTTCAGCTTTACTGGACAAACATCTGCCTGCAGCTCATGCGTTACATCCTGATCCACAAAGACAGCATTGCTCTGAGTGTCTAATAATGAATAGACCAATTTTTCCTTGAGTGGAATTTGTGGTGGTTGACAGCCATACTGGGACTATCATTGAGGTGCTGACGGTCTGTTCTGATCTGGCAACATTAAGTGACATGGCTGTTGCAGTTTCAGGTGATTTGCATTCTCCGTACTCACACGTGTTTGTCTTTGCAAACTGTTACTGTAGTTTTCATCATGAAGACACACAGGATGTCTCTTTGTGCAGGTTTCGCAAGTGAGGCGGCGTCTGCAGTCCATAACACATATTTCTCTCACATATTTCTTTCTATTTTCTAGAGACATCTTTAAGAAGTCTGGGCATTTGTGAAGCTTATGTGCGTCCTGGCACAACATGCATGGGGAACTGTTAGGTGTCTTTGTTATTGTCGGTTTGACACGTTGTACAGTTGCATTTGTGTTAAATACACCTGCTTTATTCCCTCTGATTACCCTTGTAGTCCTTTTATCAATTTGTTTCAGTGCGGCGAAGTGCATGAATGGATGTGACTGGGTTGCTTCCGCTTCTAGGAAGGAAGCAAAATCACAGAAACTTGGAAACTCACCACCCTCCATTAAAGTTTTTGATACCTGTCTATTCCATCTTGCAGTCCAGTAGTTTGTGCAACAATCTTAGATTTTCTTGGCATACGTTTAGTATTTGTAATCCCTTTACGTGAGGCATAGCAAGCTTGCATGCATTTATGAAATCTGCAAGGTTCCTTAATCCATCAGCGTCTCTGGACTGCACCTTTGGCCAATTCGCTAGCTTCTCTCTAAATGCCTTTTGTATCATGAATGGTTGACCGTATCTTTGGTTTAGTATATCCCAAGCATCATTGTATGCCTCTTCATCGTAAGAATGCACTTAACCTGGAACACCGAACAGGTTCCAACGTTTATCAGACGGCCTTATCCAGAGTACTTTACAGTCAGTAGTGACAGGGACAGTCCCCCCTGGAGCAGCTCAGGGTAAAGTATTGTTAGTATTCCATATTGACTTTAACATTGACTAACTCATCACTAACTCACTCTTCTCTTTTCTCTATCCTTCACCATCCACTGTGGTGGACAGAGGATGAAGGTGGACGCTGTAATACAGCTGGACCTAGATGTGACATAGTCACCAAATGCCACACGTCACATGCCACGAAATATATGGCGGTTTGAGATTTGCTTCTTTACCTGCTATAACTGATCTATGCGACGGTTTAAGGCCAAATACATTAAGCCCTTTGTGTACTGGGCCAGTAATATTTTCATCTGCCGGTTTTCACTACTTTAATTTAAATACAATTATGTTCATTTTTGTTCATCATCTAACCTTTGGTTTTCCACATGGTGAAAGATAACACACACTTAAAGATTTGAACATTTTATTTTTTCTTATTTAGATGTCATTTCTTCCACAAACAGGAGAGCAGTAACGCATCGGGTCTAGCCGATGTCTCCTCTTCCTCCCTCAAAACCTGTGCTGACCAGCTGGCTCCAGGTTTCACTCACTGACTGTGAGTACCGCGGCTCCTCAGGGACGTGTCTTCTCACCACAATTTTCCAGGACCGTCTACAGAACCGCTGAAATGGGTGGGCCAGAGGAACATAAAATCAGGCAAGTGATCAATATTATTAGCATTAACAGCTGGTTTTATAAAGCAGTCACCTGCTGGGGGTGAAGGTAAATCACGCTAGATTAGGGAATAGCCTCATGTAATGCATATAAGCAGTAAGTGATTAAACATGTATTAAACATTTAGACACTAGATAAGCAGCCATTCTGAAAACAGACTCCACAGGGAGTTGAACCCCGCCCTGATCCTGAAGGTCAGGTGTGCCACCACCGGAGCCTTTTTTTTGGCTTTAATTTTTTTCTGCTACTGTTAATTATTAAACTGTTTAATGAACTACAGGTAACATTAGTGCCAATTCATGTCCAATTCATCTCCAATTGGCCTAGTTGTTTTGTGGGGGAAACCGGAGAACCCGGAGAAAACCCACGCTGACACGGGGAGATACATGCAAATTTGCAAATCTCCACACAGAAGGGACCGAAACTCAGATCTCCTTGCTGTGAGACAAGGTGCTAACCACAATGTCACCGTGCCGCCCGTCACTAAATACTTACCTTCATACTTACCTTCATGCTTACCTGTACTAGTGATCACTATTGGTGCTGCTAGTGCTACTAATAGTGGTACTAGTAAGGTGGAGGGAGGAGGCACATCTCGAAATCCATGTCCCAGATGACAGGAATGTTGTTCAGCTCCTCCAAAAAATCCTCCAGACTGGCTTCTTGTTGGGGTCCCTGTGGACTGTCTGCTGCTGGGTCGCTGGTCATCATTTCCTGCTCCATCTGGTCCTGAAGAATCCAGCGGTCCTCGTTGCTCTCAAACTCCATGGATGATGTGCTGGTGGAGGGCTGGTGAGCACTGGTGACACTGGGCAGAGGTGTGGCAGGACCATCCTGTACCTGCGGCCTGCTCCATGGAGGCAGGAAGCCTATCTCCACAGCCAGGTCCCAGATTCCAGGAACAAAGCTCAGCTTGTCCATCACATCTACCGGAAAAACAACCTCCTGAGTGTCTTCCTGCTGGGGTGGCTGTGGAGTAGCCGGCAGCTGCTGCATACAGGGAATGCTCCACAGCAGAGCTGGAGGGGAGTTAGTGTCCCTCACACATGCCCACGGTATACCTGAGAAGTGCAGTGACATGAATACATTGAGATATTTGGTTATAATTTACTGACTTTGATACCTTACAATGGACCATATATGTTTACTGCATACACAAATACTGGATTTACAGTGAGCTGCACCTGTTGTTTGTTTTTCTTATTGATCTTGAGTTATGAATTATGAGGAAATCAGTAGAATACCGAAGAGAAAACACAGTATTATGTGGAGTTTCTTAATGTCTTACCAGTGTGAAGAATGTGAGTTGGTATTTTTGGCAGGATCCTGCGAGGTGGCCTTCTGGTGACTGGTGGCTCCTTGGTCTTTTTCCGAGGGCGGCCCATCCTTCACCTGGAAAAATCTCTCTATGTGTCCTAAAAAACAAAAGTGAGCAGGTAATAAATGATGCTAACCTAAGTTATACTAAGCTAAGTTTTGCTACGCTAAATTATGCTAAGCTAATCTCTCAACCATAAGCTAAAATTAAGAAACTACAAAATAAATTAAGAGTTATCAAGTCTAAACAGAAACACTAACTAATAACAGTGCTAAAACAATAAAAGAAGTTAGCCTTTAAAAAGGCTTTTGGTGTGAAAAGTAGAATTTTTTGTCTGAAGAAAGCAGGAGTAATAAAAATACAACTTGCTCCTTCAGTGTTGCCTAGCGACTGTATGTTGTAAACATATGTTCACATGGAACAGCACTGAGAAGCCAATCAGGAGCCACATATTTAAGCAGAAACATTTTCTCTATTCATATTTGCACCTTTGCATATTAGAACTGAAAATCTCTTTCTGGTCAAAATACATGTTTGATATATTTTTGAATAGCCAAATTATTTACATTTACTGTCCAAATAAATAAAATTTAGCAACATATAGCAACTGAATTTTATTTAGTTTAATTATTTTATTTTATTTTACTGTTTAATAATACTGCTAGAGGATGCATAGAGGTTCATTCTTGAAGAATATATTTTAAAATATATACTTTTAATGTTCGTGAGAGGAAAAGCACAATTTCAAGCATTCCTAATTGCAACGATTTCTTATCTCCACTAGATGGCGGTAGAGATCTCACTCAATCATTTACAAGGTCTACTGATGTTTACTTAGACGTCAGTAGATTTATTTCTGTTTATTTAATATGGTGGCAACATTCACTCCTTTGAAACAATTGTGTCAAGCAAACATGTCTGGTGCCATCTTGTTTCTACTAGATGTGAAAGGCAGGTGGCACAGATATGAACTGGGTTGAAAGACACTGGGGTCCTAAGGATGTTAACGGAACGGCCTGATTTGGTAACAATGCTGTTCCCCTCACTGTTCTTGACATGCAGTTAAGATTTATGATATTTTTGGTTGAGACCTTTGTCAGAATTATACGTTGTAATTAGCGTTTACAACTGTTTTATGCTTTTACTTCTGTTTTAGATTCAGTATATTCATTGTTATGTACTTTCAGTCTTAAGTCATTCATAAATTGAGTTTCAAAAGATTTTGTGTGTTTTTGTGCTGTATTAGAGTTGACTGTATTAGACAATTTGCATTACTGAATTCCTGACATCCTATTTGTACTTCAGGCAGCCTAAAGGAATGTTAGTCTGGGAATAGGTACTCCAGTTGTTCTACTGTTGAGTTGTAAACTTCCTGTGCTTCACTCATAGAAACATCATGATTGGGCAGTCTTGCAAGCTCCTCTGGCGTAAGCTGCCGGGTTAACTGGACATCAGGGACTTCAATTCTGGCCACATCTGCCAAGTCTGGGCCATTGCACCATAAAGCTCATCAACCTAAAACAAAATTCTGCATCTCGATTCTGCATCATCACAGAGATGTTTCATGGTAAACACATCTAGCACATATGATAGATCACATTAGATTACATTAGCACAATCATTCTAAAGTCACAAGGACCTCTGGGTAGGGTCCCACAAACACACCCAAACACACCTTAATGAAAAATATATATTTGCGTGTGGCAAAAGTATGTGGAGAAAAGAATGCGGTTCTCTTCTTTTAGGATGTTTCAGGTTAACTGAATTCACCTGGTATGGTGACTGGTTATTTTCGCATCTCAGGTAATCGAAGTTCCGTTCTTCTTGGAACCTGTTGAGATGAGTCTGAAGCAATGCTAAGAAAACCCAGCAATACCCTAAACTAAACAATACTAATACTTAGTGGTAGCAGCAATATTTGATTAATTCTTCCAGCTGAAAAAATATACAGCATGTACAAAAATAGCTGAATAGAGCTGACATTATCAGTGTAAAAAGTGTAAACTGATCGACCACTTTTGTTGTTTTCCATGTACTCTGCTAAAGCAAAAGATTTGCAATTTAGTCATTTGTTAATAAAGGTGTCACGGGTGGGGCTGGACATGGCAATGAAGGAGGACACATTCGCACGATTTCACGCGACGGGTTTAATATAGACCACACACGAGACAAGGGAACATAAACACGCACAATGACCCGACTGCGAACAGACACAAACAGGATAGCTTTATATGCTTTATACAATTATATAAATAGACACCAGGTGAACACGATCAGGGAACATTACACGAGAATAACATGAAACTCCGGTCCGGACTGCGGATTCGGAGTAACCCCTGCCTGTCCGGATCATGACAAAAGGATTGCATCAGCACTTTGGACATTGAATTGCCATTTGCAAAATGAATTTCCTTTTGAATAAATATGTAGAAAACCCATGGCAAAACGGAATGCAATTGAGTGAATTGTTATTATATTTTTTATTAAAAAACCTTGAAATGATCTAAAGATTACATCAGTTTACATGCACTAATTGAATATTGCATTGGCAATTGCCCATTGAACTTACATTTCAATAGTTGTGCTTAAAACCGTCCATATTAAACTGGTTTTCTGATCATGACAGTGAGTGTACTGCAGAAGGCAAAATGGTCTAATGTGGTACTGTTAAGGTGTACCTAATAAAATGGCCGGTGAGTGTATAATGTCACTAAATATAAATGTATATATTTTTAATAATATTCAATATTATTAATATAATATTATTAATATAATAGCAATATTCAAGCTGGGGATCGTCATCATACATCATAGTTATATATACATATTTCACACGTGAAAAGCAGTAGCGCCTGTATTTCTCTCTTGTGGGAGTTTACTCACAAATTTCCGAGGGCAGAACGAATATTGATTGATTCAGAGAGAGAACCAATCAAATCGTAGAGGAGGCGGGTCTAACGAAAGTGATGGGGCAGGTGGGAGTTTAAAAAATAAATGTCTCTGTGGCAAGATCCGTGAATGGATTTTTCACTGCGCTTAGTACAAAAGTAAGATTATTTAAAATGTATTTAATGTACAGGCTTTACTTTGAGAAATTGGTTTAAGGCTTTGAGCATTATTGTTTTGCTTAAAGCAGGTTAGCATTCACTTTGCATTAGCTATTAGCTAGCATTATTAGTAAACCAACCACGAAAATTCTGATGAAATGCTGATTGCATGTGATGCATGACTCATATTTGCCTATTTATAACCAATTATGAAAATCAAAGTTTGCTGTAAAAACGGAGATATTATGTTTTTCATTTTGCCTGCAGCCATCACTTCAGGTCAGGTTTGGTATTTGAAATGGCTTTTTTGCTACATTATTATGATCTCTTATTAGTGGTGTAGGGTTTTGAAGGTCTGGGGAAGACTGTTTGTAGCAGTAGTTAATATTAGTAATGTAGGGCAAAGCTGTTCTGTCAGCATTATTACTGCTGGTGGTTCAGATTAGTTATACAGTAACGTTATTGCCCTCGAATAAAGAAGGTTAAAGATCCTGGGGTGACACACAATAGAAATGTTCTGTATGTTGCGCTATGAACAATGATAAATAACTGTACATAACAGAAGCATTAAGGGGCATACCTTTAAGAAGTGTGTGAGGTGATAATGGTTGATTTGGAGGGATGTCAGGAGATCAAAAGAAGGACAGCTTTGGGAACCAAGGTGATTTTCCTCCTCTGTGTTTTCCAGTCAGCAACATCGGAGTCTGCGTTTGAAGGGGAGCCTGACAGCGTTCTTTTGCCGGTTTGTGTGCTGCGTGCTGGTGGAATGGATTCAGCAGATGATTGAGAATGATACGACACTCTCTAGGAAGGAGTAGTAAAAAGTCCGTAAAATTTCTTTCCTGACTACAAAGGATATGAGCTGCCTGGTGACACTTTCTGAGAATCTCCTCTGTGTTGGAGGAGAACTTCAGCAGGGGATCGAAAATGATGCCCAAGTATTTATAATCCTCAACTAGCTCTACTGGCTTCCTGTGGATGGAGGTAACTGCTGCAGCCAGGTCCCCCTGCTTGGTGGTGAAGATCACCACCATCTCCTTGGTTTTACTGATGTCCAGTTCCAGACATGAGGTGTCACACCAGTCCAGAAACTCATGCAGAAGTGTCACACCAGTCCACAAACTCCTGCAGAAGCAGACCATGGTTGTGTGAGGGGCCTGACAGTCTGGAGGACTGTGTCCTTGGCGTCCTTCACCGGGTGTCTGTGCCTGCAGTCATCTGTATATAAGATGAGGAGCAGAGGAGAGTGCCGACCAGGTGGCGGTATAACAGATGGCGGTATAACAGAGGTCAGAGAGAGTTTTGTTAAGCAGTACTCTCTGTGATCTGTTGGTCAGAAAGTCCAATATCCACAGGATTGTCTCGTTGTCCAGATGAAAGTTGGAGGAAAGTTTATTAGCCAGGATGTGGGGGTGCAGGGTGTTGAAAGATGAGGACAAGTCAGCAAATAAGAGTCTTAGTGAAGAAATAGATTTATGTATACAAAGAAATTAGATCATTGATTTTCAGTTGTCAGATATAAATATATTTTTAATGTATTAATTATTTAAATTCTGGTTATTCATATATATGCACATATCAATACTGAAGACATGATCCTTACTAGAGCTTAATACTTGCAATGTCTGTTGCAAAAAGGTTCATTGTCCACTTTGTCCACCAACACTATTTAAACATGCACTACTTGTCCATCTTAAAAATTGAAGGTTATGTTTTATTACTTTTTAACAGCAATGTACAATTAGATAACTAACTTTACCAACTGTTTCACTGCTCAAAGGATCCAAAATATGCAGATGCAACCTCAAGTGCAGAACCCAGAGACGTTTCCCATGATATTAGAAGACAATGCTGTGAAGGGACAACATGGTAGACCGTATACGGTAGACTATAGACCAACTCCTGATGCTCTGCAGGCATCATGGAAGCGCTTACAAACTGTTGAGAATTTGCCTGCTAATGTTTACTTTATTACAGTGTAATACAATTTAAATTTGGTACAATACATTAATGTTGATGTCCTGTGTTTCTTCTTGCCTGGAACAGGTCATCAGCCAGGAGAGAGACATCCGCGCCAGAGAAAGAATACAGGAAGCAGCGAGAGGTCAGTACGCCACCCAACATCCCCAGACCAGGAAAGAGGTGCACTGGTCCGAATCTTGGACTCACCCAATCAGTTCCTCCACTCTTGTCTGTCCCCGTGCAGATCAGCGGTATGTCATGCAGCAAAGTCCTCAGTTCAGGCTGCACTCTTTCCCTCCTCTCTTCCGCTATGTGGAGCAAAGTGAGGAAACTCGGGGTGCGGTGGCAGCAGTGGGGTCAGTGAAGATGGACTGCTGTTTAAATGGAGTAACCTTAAAGATGCAGTTTTTTTATTCTGGATGACATTAATCGTCCATTTCAATGTTTTTGTAAAATCTGGCGCATGGGAACGCACGCTCCTTGTTGCTGGTGGGAACTCAAAGGCGATGCAGCTAGACTGCTCTGCCCTGTCCATTTGAACGCACTTATTATAGGGAACCTGTTGTCCCCAGCATGCGGATTAACCTGAGGGAGGAAGATAAACGGCGCTTCTGACCCCAAGAAGAGCACAGCAGGAGGACCCGTCCCTGCTAGCCCTGTTGGATTGAGCAAGATACGCCGTTAAGTACAAAAAACCATATACAGATACAGTACCCACCTTAAAGTATCACTGACAATTTGCTATATTGAAGGACTCAGGCTCCTGTATAAAATACAACTGGAAGACAGAAATGTTGCAGATTGATGAGCTCTGGAGCCCTTTTTAATAGACATATCCAAAATTAAACAGAGGAAACAATTTTTTTAACTTACTTGTGACTGTAGTTATTCATTCCAACTAATTACAGATGTTTTGGGACAGTTTTGAAAATATCACATCATATGTATATTCCCCCATTTTTATGTTTATATTTTCCAATCAAAAGAACAACTTACAAAAAAAACTGGCTAAACAAGAACAAAATGTATTGATTTGAAATTTGAAAAATAATAAAAGTAATACTAAAACGATATAAAATATAAAATAACTATGTTAAATTCCAATAATCGCTGGGATAAATTAACTGTATCCACATTATTGTGTATCATGGCATTGCTTGAAGCAGTTTTTTTTTTTGACGTGTGGCTCCTGGCACTTTCTGCAGTGTTTTCACCCTTTGATCACCTCGTCTTGCAGTATCTCATCGCCGCTTGGCAGAGAGGTGGGGGTAGAAAAAATATGAAGTAAAATGTATTCATTTATTAGCCAGCAATTTCGATTATATAACTAATTTGAAATAAACAATGCTGTACTCAGCAAATAAACAAAGAACATCACACAATTAGAGGGAGAAAACATAAAAAATATATAACTGAAAAAATATGAAAAATATCGTAAAATAAATTATACAACAGAGAGTACATACCTTTCAGAAGAAGGGATCCGAAAATACCTCAACCTCTTCTGCACACAGGAGATCCTCTTCATCAGATGAAGATTGAACAGTACAAATAGCTGGACTGCTGTGTTGCACCAGAATGTCCAGCACTTCCTCAGTCGTAAAAAACTTGCTTCTTTGCTGCGCCATCATAGTTTGGTCTTCTTTCTGAATCTACAGAAACAGCGGCGCCTGTCTTGTGTTGTGGACTGTTTTGCCTGTAATTCTGTACAATACGCGCAGGCATATCTCACGATCGCATTGATCGATTTGAATAGTTTGTTTTAATCGTCTGAGCCTGTAGAATTGTGGGAGCATTTGTGGAAATAACACCATTCACCACACACCATACGTGCGGGCATGAAGGCTGTGTTACGGTATGTTACGTCCCTGGTCTAGGGTCAGGGACATAACAAATGGGACATAGGAGCAGCAACAACACTTATGGCTAACCGTTTATTACAAACAAGGACATTGAAACAACAAAACACACACAAAACAGGTCTGGGCAGTCTAAGTTATTCTTGTCTTCTGGTCACAATCCTTCTTGCTTCACACCAACACTCTCTTCGCATCACCAACAACAACATTCTCTCCTCACACCACATCCTCCTCTTGTCCCAAAGCAGACGCCATTTTGAGTCCTCTTCCCTATTACAGCCCACCAATCATGGCAGGAAGTGGGAGGAGTCCAATCATGGAGCCACCTGCAACATTACGGAGAGAGAGAGAGACAGCAAGAGAGAGAGAGAGAGAGAGAGAGAGAGAGAGACACACAAACAGAACACACCCATACTCTGCCACGGGACGTCACAGGTAATGTCTTTGCCCTTTTTAGGCGTGCGGCAGGTGTGCGATTTTTACGCTGTGTATCGGGCTGCCGATTTATTTGGAATTTATTAATCGTCAGACATGGTCAAGCAGAGTTTTTTGGTAATATTTGTTTATGTGCGTGCTTTAAATGTGTGTTTTGTTTACGTAGTTTTGATATAAAATAATTTTTAAATAAATAAGTTTTTCCTTGATAAAATTGTGATAACCACATATATTCATTTCCTGTTTCTCTGTAGGATGATGAGTCTCAGCTTGTGGAGAAACTACAGCAGCAGATGGTGGATCAGGAAGAGGTACGTTTACACCCGCCCACTCCCCGACACACCCACCCACTCCCCGATATTCTTCAAGTCTTGTGTAAAAATCACCTACTTTCTGAAAATGCTGAGTGATTCTTGAGGTGATTATTTCATTTTTTTGCTTTTATATCAGTGTTAGTGTCCCCTAATACTGTATCTGAAGTCCCTTTGTGCATAATTACAACCACTTTGATCCAGTCCAAAAATGAGATTTCTGTTTGAATGTCTGTAGCTTTCAAATGCTAATGAGGAGGAGAGAGGCGGGACGAGGAGGGGAGCGACCTATAGAAGTTGAGTGGACATTAGTGGAAATGACATCCTCACACCATTCACCAATTACAATGTCTGGTGCAGACAGTTTTAATTCTCTTCATTATTCTAAAATCACTGTTTTTACAGCCTTTTGCATGAAGTAACTAAACAAATACATTTGTGCTCATTTTCAGAGAGCAACTGCAATGATGACATAAGGGAACAAATTCCAGATCAGACTGTTTGAACTGCCGCTCTCTTCTTCATCATCTGGAAACGACTCTCTTGCTGCTCATTTTTCTGTTCCAGCAACATCCTGAGTGTCGCAGATATGCTGGACAATCTAGGGATAAACTAAACATCTAGGTCACCATCCCACATGCCTCACATCCTCTTTGCATTGTGGTCTATCCATATCAGCTATGGCTCATGTTTTTCTTCAGCCAATTAACATTTATTTGTTCAATTTCAGGTTGACAATTTTTTTTTTGTGAAGTGATTGTCAATGTGAAACCACAGCACAGCACATGGTGACACAACAAAATGTGTCCTCTGCTTTTAACCATCACCCTTGGTGAGCAGTGGGCAGCCAGTAGTGCATGCCTGCAGGAAAGTTCCATTTGCACTGAGAGAGAAATTTAAGAAACAAACTTGCATGCATGGAAAGTTATTGAACGTTATAAAGGAAGATTGATGAACTGACTGATTGGGTGAGATCTCATACTGCAGAAGACAAATGATGAATTACAAATATGTTTGGATGCTAGAGATGCTGTGACGCTAGCTGTGATTTCTTATTTTTCCTCTCCGCTGCTCTTAGTTCCCTTCGACTGCTGTGCAACGTCTCAGATAGCCAGAGAGCAGGGGGAGAAGTTCTTTTGGGTGTGGAAGAAAGAGGGCAGAGATGATCCATAGAAAGGAAAAGTGAGGAGAATGTTAGTGGCGGTTTTCAGGGGTAAGGAGCAGAACGAGTCAGAGATATGAAAGATGTGAAAGAGTGCAGGAAGGTGAGACCGAGTGAAGGTTATGTAGAATGAGTAATTAATGGTGGTCAGTCTTGGATCCGATAGGTAAAGTGAGGGTGAAGGACAGAATGTGGTGGTCAGAGATGTGAAGTGGAGTGGAAGAAAGGACGGTAGGTGGAGAGGGACGAATGAAGACCAGGTCCAGGTCCATTCCCTTTCCTCTTTTGTTGCTGTTGGCCCAGGATAAAGAGTGGAGATTAATGAGGCCCAATATATGGTGCGAGGCATGTAAGACATAAAATATCCGTACAGGTTGCATCAACAGAAAAAAATGCTCACATTCCCTTTAAATGTTAGTTACTTTTACCTGAGCATGCATGTCATACGAATATGTGAAGCGCTATAATAAAATTTCATACTGCATCACATGAACTAATATAAAGTTATTCCGTCAGGTGTTTGTTTTTTTTCTAGCAAACTCCATGCAGGATTTCATGTGTCTTGCTCCGAGGAGAGGCTTTTGTCGGGCCACTCTTCCTTAAAGCACTGTATATGGAGAAGATCCGTAGAGAGGATCGTGAGGTCCTGGACGTAGCTGAGTTGGTCACTGTAACATGGATGAGATGCTGCTGCTGGGGTCTCTGCTGTCTCCCAGTGAAAACCCTCAGGTCTAGCAGAACTACATGATGGACCTCCTCCCTCCTGCTGTAATCCAAGACAAGTTGACAAGTTAGGCCTTATCAGGGCTCTTAGTTTTTGTAACCTCAATAGAAATCGAACGAGAATTGCTGGTGTCTTCCTCCTGTAAGTCGCTTTGGATAAAAGCGTCTGCAAAATAAAGTAAATTAAAGTAAAGTAATCCTCCACTTGACATAGGAACAGGATGATGCTGAGTTGATGTTAAAACTCACTGGCGTTTTAAACTCTTCAGCGTTTACAGCGGTGATCCCCTAATTCTTTATCCCCCTAATTACAGAATTTCAATAATCAACCAATGTCAGTATGTAACTTAATCATTCAAATGTTACATGAAGCACCAGGTTCCGGAGAAACGTTATTTCCTTTCACTATGTACTGTCTTAACATGTATATAGCTGAAATGAGAATAAAGCTCAACTTCAACTTCAATGTAGTTGCATTCAGTGACATGTAAGTTCTGTATGTTACTTTATAGTTTTATTGTGGCGTCAGGATGATAAGACAGGAGACGCTTCAGTTGTCTTGAGGTCCGTAGATGGAGCCAACAGACAACTTTTACCCCCTGCTGCTGCACATCTATCCCACGATGTCCCGCTTCCAACACACACACACACACACACACACACACACACACACACACACTAAAAGCAAATTCCCTTTACATACAAACCCGCAAGGCATGCTGGTCTCATTCACTTGGCCGACCCTTTTCAAATCATCCTGCTCTACACAGAACAAGCTGCGCTGTAAAGAGCTGTGTACACACACAAACACACTCACACACACCCGGACAAACACATAAACACGTTGGCACACACACACACACACACACACACACTTGTAAAGCATCTCATAATACCAATGTCTGGTAATTTCTTTTAATCTTTTAGATGAAATAGTTTAAGTAATGAGAGGAGATTTGGAGATTTTCTGCTCTAATGTTTCACTTGATATTAAATTACCTTATACTTATAAATGTTCACCTAACCTGCATATGGTCTGAAATTTTTTCAGAAAACATATTTCACGTGACCACCTATCAACTCCCATATCTGACCCAGGACTGTATGTAGAGGCATCAAGTTCAGGCTATATCCAGTGCCAGCAGAAATTAAGGAGCCCTGTGTAGGACTTTATCTTGTCTTCAGATCATCAAAAAGGACTATCTCTCAGAACATCCTCCATATTCTCAATGTCATACATCATTAGTGGGGAGCAAAATTCATAATAATCTGAATTGTTGTGAAGTTTTTTTTTTTTTTGACAAAACATGCAAGTTCTCTGGTACATTTATACAGGGTGTCCACAAAACATCTATACAAATTAAAAAGTGTATTACAAGTAGCAATCAAATTGTAACTCGGACAGGTACTCAAGCAAAATGATGCACAGAGGTGTATCACCACAGGGTGGTGCCTGCTTGGCACGTGCAGAGTTATCTGAATACTTAAGACCGTTTTAAGACCATACTACCATATGAGTGTTTGAAAGTGAAGGTCATTGTGAAACGCAGCACAGCACACGATGACAGTGTATGGAGCAGTGTGTGAGGACGGTGCTTTGTTCAGTGGGACCACAGTGGAGTGAGACACCTAGTGGACATAAGAAGTCATTGCATTTAAGAATGCTTAAAGTTGTACTTTCCCTCTTTTGAGTAGATATTTTAAAATAGATATTTCAATCCATGAATCTATGAAACCTCTAATAGTTTTAGATCACAGTAAAACTAAATAAACGAAATAACATTGAGTGACTAAAGGTTTATTTCATTTATTTGAACATGTAAAATAAACATGTAAAATAAAGTGAAGTGATTGTCACATGTGATACACAGCAGCACAGCACACGGTGCACACAGTGAAACTTGTCCTCTGCATTTAACCCATCACCCTGAGTGAGCAGTGGGCAGCCATGACAGGCGCCCGGGGAGCAGTGTTTGGGGACGGTGCTTTGCTCAGTGGCACCTCAGTGGCACCTTGGCGGATCGGGATTCAAACCGGCAACCTTCTAATTACAGGGCCTCTTCTTTAACCGCTAGGCCACCACTGCCCCAAATGTTGAACATTTGTTTGCAAAAAAGATATACATTTTCAGTTCTGATGTGTAATTGTGCAAATGTGAATAAATAAAATATTTCTGCTTTAATATGTGGCTCCTGATTGGCTGCTCAGTGCTGTTACATGTGAAGGTATGTTTACAACATACAGTTGCTAGGCAACACCGAATGAGCCAGTTGTTATTTCATTACTCCTGCTTTCTTTAGACAACGAATAGAATTTTTTACCCCAAAAGCCTTTTTAAAGGCTAACTTCTTATACTTTTTTAGCATTGTTATTAATTAGTGTTACTGTTTAGACTTAAATTAACTTAATTTAGTCAGTAGTTTCTTCATTTTAGCTTCTGGTTGAGAGATTAGCTTAGCATAATTTAGCTTAGCATAACTTAGTTATAAAGAGATATTTTTCCAGGTGAAGGATGGGCCGCCCTCGGAAGGCCAAGGAACCACCAGTCGCCAGGAGGCCACCGCGCAAGATCCTGCCAAAAATACCAGCTCACATGCTTCACACTGGTAAGACATTACATAACATCACACTGGTAAGACTCCACATAATACTGTGTTTTCTCTTGACTATTCTACTGATTTCCTCATAATTCATAACTCAGGATCAATAAGAAAAACAAACAACAGTTGCAGCTCACTGTAAATCCTGTATTTGTGTATCCAGTAAACATATATGGTCCATTGTAAGGTATCAAAGTCAGTAAATTATCACCAAAAATCTCAATGTATTCATGTCAGTGTGTTTCTCAGGTATACCGTGGGCATGTGTGAGGGACACTAACTCCCCTCCAGCTCTGCTGTGGAGCATTCCCTGTATGCAGCAGCTGCAGGCTACTCCACAGCCACCCCAGCAGGAAGACACTCAGGAGGTTGTTCTTCCAGAAGACGTTGTGGACGAGCTGAGTTCTGTTCCTGGAATCTGGGACCTGGCTGTGGAGATGGGCATCTTGCTTCCATGGAGCAGGCCGCAGGTCCAGGATGGTCCTGCCTCCCCTCTGCCCGGTGTGGTCCCTGTCACCTCCGTCACCAGCGCTCATCAGCCCTCCACTAGCACATCATCCATGGAGTTTGAGAGCATCGAGGACCGCTGGATTCTTCAGGACCAGATGGAGGTAGAAATGATGACCAGCGACCCAGCAGCAGACAGTCCACAGGGACCCCAACAGGAAGCCAGTCTGGAGGACTTTGTGGAGGAGCTGAACAACATTCCTGTCATCTGGGACATGGATTTCGAGATGTCCCTCCTCCCTCCACCTTACTAGTACCACTATTAGTAGCACAGCAGCACCAATAGTGATCACTAGTACAGGTAAGCATGAAGGTAAGTATGAAGGTAAGTACTTAGTGACGGGCGGCACGGTGACATTGTGGTTAGCACCTTGTCTCACAGCAAGAAGATCTGAGTTTCGGTCCCTTCTGTGTGGAGATTTGCAAATTTGCATGTATCTCCCCGTGTCAGCGTGGGTTTTCTCCGGGTTCTCCGGTTTCCCCCACAAAACAACTAGGCCAATTGGAGATGAATTGGACACAAATTGGCACCAATTTAACCTGTAGTTCCTTAAACAGTTTAATAATTAACAGTAGAAGCAAAAAAAAAGCCAAATAAAAAGGCTCCAGTGGTGGCACTCTTGACCTTCAGGATCAGGGCGGGGTTCAACTCCCTGTGGAGTCTGTTTTCAGAATGGCTGCTTATCTAATGTCTAAATGTTTAAAAAAAAACCTTGCTGTTTATTAAATGATCTAATCTTGCGTCCTTTAACTTCAGCAAAGATTCATACTGTCCTCTGTATCTGTGAAATTCTTTTACGTTGCTATTCAGCAGGTTGATGGATTATAAAACCAGCAGTTAACGCTAATAATGTTGATCACTTGCCTGATTTTATGTCCCCCTGGCCCACCCATTTCAGCAGTTCTGTAGGCGGTCCTGGGACATGTCCCTGAGGTGCGCCAGCCAGCTGGTCAGCACTAATTTTGAGGGAGAAAGAGGAGACCCCGTCTATTGAAAAAACAAGTATTCACTACATATAATGTGTGTTTTAATTTAAACCTGCTAAAAAATCTTAGCTGCCTGAGCACATGTTGAATTGTAGTTAAAGGTAGGGCATTTTTGGAAAACACCACTTTCAGAGTTCAATTAAGCAAAGCTGAAGAATTTTATGCATGAAAAAGCACATTCATTACTTTTGAAACATATATGTGTCAATAAATATATTCAGACAGATTTTACTTTAACTTTATATTTTGTGATATGAAGATGACAGAAGTTCCTCTCAGATACCACAAGGGAACACGTGTGACTCCAATGGCTCTCTAGTACACCCTGCATGGCTATATATCCCTCCACCAGATTGTGAAATCAGACTCCATACAAGTATTTCAAAGTGACTTTTGTGACTTCAAATCACAGATTGTACAGTCTGTGTAAAGTCAAAGATGACAGGAAGAAAGTATGAACCAGTGGTTGGATTTCTCAACAATTTGAGGAGAAAAAGAAGGAATCAAGGACTCACAGCTCCCATTCCGAACCAAAATGTCCACATGACCAATACTTCACACTGGCCAATAATGTTTGACAAGAAGGGAAGGTGCAGGGTTCCTGGGTGCACAGAAAAAAAACAAAAATGCAAAATACACCTTTTGTTTCACAGCACAGTAAAATGTATGTAAAACCATAACATATTATGCTCTACAAGTCTTGTAACAATGGAACAAATGGAATATTTGTATATCTACGGCCGCGGCCTGGAGTGTCTGTACGTGCTGATAGAGCAAGGCCACTTTAAACTGAAGGGCCTGCATGACCTGATCTTGACGCTGCTGCTGCACCTGCTGCTGTTGTAGATTTCAATAAGGAGGTTTGCCTTTTTACTTCTTTACCAAAGGAAAAGTACAGCAGGCATCTTAGACAAGGTATTTTAGGCGGTGGTGGCCTAGTGGTTAAGGAAGCAGCCCCATAATCAGAAGGTTGCTGGTTCAAATCTTGAACTGCTAAGGTGCCACTTAGGAGCCACTGAGCAAAGCACCGTCCCCACACACTTGCGCCTGTCATGGCTGCACACTTTGTGAGCGAACATCCTCTTCAGGGTTTTCATGTCCGCTGCCCCCTGCTGTCAAGGCCGGGCCGGGGGGGCGCATTCACCGACATGGGGCTGGAGCTGAAAGCAGACTGTGGTTTGACGATACGTGCAGGCAGAGATTCGTGGAAATGAGGCAGGCGCAGAGGTGATCTGGAATACTTATGTTTGCCATGTTGGTGCTCGTGCAGCACGGCAGGTACGTGAAAGAGTTCAGTAGCAGGCAGCGGCACGCACCAGAAACAGGTGGAAAAGAGTAGCTGGTTACCGTGGTGATGTGCAGGCTGAGGTGTGCGCTGCAGCGAGGAGCCGGGCAGGAGATGAGGTAAGAAGGCGAGTTGTGGGGGTATTAGGTGCCACAGCTACAAATAGAAAAGTTTCATTGTTCTTTCTAGAGCCATTCATCCTCCATTCATATTTAATATTACTAAAAAAAAAGAATGTGGATGTCTTACTTCAGTATTAGGTGCCTTTTTTGTTAAGTACATAACTCCACATGTGTTCATTCATAGTGTTGATGCCTTCAGTGAGAATCTACCAATGTAAATGGTCATGAAGAAAACATTGAAAGAGAAGGTGTGTCCAAACGTTTGGCCTGTACTGTATGTGAAGTTATGACTGGAACGTCTGGATTTCTCAACTTTAAATGTTAATCACAAAACATTTTTTGTTAATCACAAAACAATTTTTTATATCAGATTACAGTGTCCCTGAGCAAATCCTAGATTCTCATAAATCCAATATGTTGAACTCATATACCACATATGCATGTGGTATGGCAGATTGAAAAAGCACTGACAAAACATCTCCATCAAGTGTCAGGACATCTTTGAACCTGTACCTGGACAAGATAAACTCATCAGAACTGTTGAAGACCAAGGGTTCATTCTGGGCAGAAGCAGCATCAAACAAAGACATATAGCTCATGCTTGTGCTCCCTTTCTGGGAAATGTATTTGGTTGTCTTAGTCAGCTTCTGCTGAACTTCCACAAAAATGAGTTCTTCATGAAGAGGATCGGTGATGAGGCTCAAGCAAACAGAATAATCTCCTGCATGAGATAAAGGAGCTTCTACATTATGTGGCAGCGTTGCATGAGAAAGACAGTAAATAAATCCCCAGAAATCTGACTGAGATGTTCGCCCACTTCTTTATCATCCAGACCTGCATGAAGAACCAGAATTATGATGCCATTATCTTGAAATTTAAACAACGTCTGATTATATGAAGCAGACCTGAGAAAATATGGCATAGACGTCACTGCTGCATCGGTCTATGTGTGACGCAAACACAAGTTCAAGTGTAATGTTTAGGTGTGCGTTTTCATTAAGGTTTAAATGCATTATGTCTGTATAAGATGGAAGGACACTTGACACCACTTGAAAGGAGATGAAGGACACTTGAAAGGAAAGGAAGTAAAAACTGGGTGTCACAGGCAAATTTAATCTAGGTATGTGACTGGGATCCATGTACCAATGACCGCTGCTGACAGGGTGGCCTTGATAGTGGGCAAGCAGCTTTCGTAGGCCTCACAAAGAACATGGACCATGCGGTTCTTCAGGAGGTTCTTGGCCATAATGCTCTGCAGACCTTTCAGGATGTCCACCCATTTTCTCGTTTCTGTCACACCCTCCGCCAGCACCAGCTGTGAAGCGGCCTTTGCTGGTGAACTCAGCAGAGATGGGGTCACCTGATACAGAAATGGCCACCTCTCCAGGCTGGGTGGGCGTCCCTTCTGGCGTTCCTTCTTTACTCCAGTGGGCTCTGGAATAAATAAACAGCATGAATTTATAAAAATGTTATTTTGCCTAGCAATTTTTAAAAGTTACTGACCATTTCTTTTCATGGATTTTAATGAAGAAAGCAAGAAGCATAATCCACCATGATTCATAACTTTTATGAAGAAGAATTTTCCAAGAATTATATTAATAATCAAATTATGATTTTTATCTTTCAGGGGAATACTGAAAACATTATCTTTTAAGGAGAAATCTGGAAGTTTGGGAAATAACCAATAATGAATGTCAATCCAGAAGGCCTTATTATAAATGCACTCCCAGAATAAACAATCTGTTGTTTCAAGAACAATTTAACAAAAAGAACAACTTGAGCTAAACTGACCTATCCTAGCCTTAGTGAGAGAGGTAAAGAAGAACCCAAAGATCACTGTGGCTGAGCTCCAGAGATGCAGTCAGGAGATGGGAGAAAGTTGTAGAAGGCAAGCATTACTGCAGCCTTCCACCAGTCGGAACTTTATGGCAGAGTGGCCTGACAGAAGCTACTCAGTGCAAGACTGCATGGAGTTTCCTAAAATGAGAAATAAGTTACTCTGGTTTGCCGAGACCAAGACACAACATTTTGGCCTTAAATCTAAGAGGTATGTGTGGAGAAAACCAGGCACTGTCCAATTCAGTCCCAACACTGAAGCATGGTGGTGGCAGCATCATGCTGTTGGGCAGTTTTGCAGCTGCAGGGGAAGACGACTGGTTGCAATCAAGGGAAAGAGAAATGCAGCCAAGTACAGGGATATCCTGGACAAAAACCCTCTCCAGAGTGCTCAGAAACGCAGAATGCGCCTACGGTACTGCTCATCACCTGTCCAATACAGTCCCAACAGTGAAGCATGGTGGTAGCAGCATTCTAACAAGACAATGACCCTGAGCACACAGCTACAATTACGAAGGAGTGGCTTCACAACAACTCTGTGCCTGTTCTTGAATGGTCCAGCCAGAGCCCTGACTTAAACCCAATTGAACATCTCTGGAGAGACTTAAAATTAGCTGTCCACCAACGTTTACCATCCAACCTGCCGGAACTGGAGAGGATCTGCAAGAAGGAATGGCAGAGGACCCGTACCCACTGTGTTCTGGCCAATGCATGTCTCGGTCTACACTCCTTCTGCAGTTCTCTGTAGCCCAGACACCTCATCAACCTCGGTCTTATCCTGAAGTCACAGATACACAGAGTGTACGAACCATCAGCTTGGTTAAAATTTCAAGTGAAAGTGAATTGATCGTTGAGCACAAATTCATTACATTACATTTACGGCATTTATCAGACGCCCTTAACCAGAGCGAATTACAATCAGTAGTTACAGGGACAGTCACCCTGGAGACACTCAGGGTTAAGTGTCTTGCTTAGGGTCACAATGGTAGTAAGAGGGGTTTTAACCTCGGTCTTCTGGTTTATAGGCAAGTGTATTACCCACTAGGCTACTAACACCTTATTGTCATTGTGATACGTTGCAGCACAGCACATGGTGACACAACGAAACGCGTCCTCTGCTTTTAACCATTTACCATTAGCAGTGTGCAGCCATGACAGGCGCAAGTGTGTGGGGACGGTGCTTTGCTCAGTGACTCCTAAGTGGCACCTTAGCAGTTCAAGATTTGAACCAGCAACCTCCTTATTGAAAACTATTTCCTCGTTGCACAGACGTTCTTCAGGGTTCTTTGGTGGGTTCTCATCTCTCTTTGCTGCATTGTCCCTGTTCAGACAGTACAGACTGGCGTTTCTCCAGTGCCGTAGTCTGGATAATCGTACTTAGATCGCCGTTCCTGGTGCAGCAGACATGAACAGCAGCCTCTGTGGAAAAGTCAAAGAGTTTCCCATGAGCGTACTGTGACCTTGTCATGACCTGCTTCTGCTACACAGAGATTAATGTGCCAGCCACTCGCATCACCGAGTCACTGCTGCCATCTAGGAGCGGAAATGAATGTCGCTCTTTAGGGTACTGAAATAGGAGCAGGTGGAGATCTCTCTCTACTCCTGGAGCAAGAAGTATTTTGAACATGAACCCCCCCCCCAAAAAAATCTGAATATAACGATGGGGAGACAACAACACACACACACACACACACACACACACACTACCTCTGTTATATGGAGTAATATTAATGTTTAGCGCTGTCTGTCTCATTGTTGTCTACATGTTTTTTGTTAAATATTACTCTTGCACTGCCTCTGTCCCGTTTGCACTTTATGTAGCCCAGTTTGTCTGTATTGCACATGTGCACTTTATGTCAGTATGTAACTTTGTTTAAATGTTTGAATGTTACATGTAGCACCAGGTTCCAGGGAAACGTTGTTTCGTTTCACTATGTACCGTCTAACATGTATGCAGCTGAAATGACAATAAAGCTCAACTTGAACTTGAACCTGATTCAATGATGCAGTTGATTTAGATTCAGGTTGGGGCGGTGGTGGTCCAGCGGGTAAGGAAGTGGACCCGTAAACAGAAGGTTGTGGGTTTGAATCCTGAATCGCCAAGGTACCACTGAGCAAAGCAGTGTTCCCACACACTGTTAAATGGGCGCCTTTCATGCTCACTAAGGGTGATGGTTAAAAGCAAAAGACACATTCCATTGTGTACACCATGTGCTGTGCTGCAGTGTTTCACAATGACAATCACTTTGATTTCACTTGTCAACTGTAAAGAATAAAAGAGCAGTTGGTACATTACCAACCAGACTGGTTTTGTTGCCACAGTAAAAGCAGTTCTAGGTAATAAATTACCGGTGTTGCATGAATGTGGTACCGGCCCCTTGTCCGCATGCACCCGCCGCTCACGGTCAATCTCCAGCACGCCCCGCTGAATGGCCGCTCCTCACTTTCAACGCCACCAGACACAGGACCGAATTAAGGACACAGAATTAAGCCATGGAAGGGCATGGACAAGGAAGCTGGGGGCGTCCTCCCGGCGAGTCGCGGCTCCTTTGATCTCAGCGAGGCTGCGTCAGCGGCGTCCAAATTGTCACAACCATGCTGGCATGACGAGGCAGGTGCATGGAGGAGAGGACGAAGAGGTGACTAGAAGACGAGGAAGGAAGGACCCAATCGCGCAATGTAACGAAATCAGGGTTTAATGGTGAAGCACAATACAGGGGACACATCCGAGACACTGGTCAACATGGAACAAAACTTCAAACAGAACAGAAACGAACAGCTTTATACATTTTAGAGAGGTGAAAACCATTAGGGAACATTACACAGGACAACAGTGAATCTCCGGTCCGCATCCCCGTAACCCTGTAATTAGTTCAAATGAATACTTATAGTCACAAGTAAGTTAAATAGTTTTCTCTGTTTAATTTTGGGTATGTCCATATAACACACTCGCCTATGAACCAGAAGACTCGGGTCCAGAGCTCATCAATCAGCAACACTTCTGTCTTCCAGTTGTATTTTATACAGGTGAGGAGCCTGAGTTCTTTAATATAGCAAATTGTCAGTGATACTTTAGTGTGGGTACTGTATCTGTATCTATAGTTTTTTTGTACTTACCGGTGTATCTTGCTCCTTCCAACAGGGCTTCCTGCTGTTTGCTTCCTGGGTTCAGAAGCGCCGTTTATCTACCTCCCTCAGGTTAAGCAGTGTAGCTGCATTGCCTTTGCCTTCCCACCAGCAACAGTGCATTTCCATGCGCCAGATCATAAAAAAAGATGGAAATATAAGATCACTGTCGTCCAGAATAAAAAAATGCATCTTTAAGGAATGGAGGAACTGATTGGGTGAGTCCAAGATTCCGACCAGTGGACCTTTTTCCTGGTCTGGGGATGTCGGGTGGTGTACTGACCTCTCGCTGCTTCCTGTATTCTGTCTCCGGCGCGGATGTCTCTCTCCTGGCTGATGACCTGTTCCAGCCAAGAAGAAACACAGGACATCAACATTAATGTATTGTACCAAATTTAAATTGTATTACACTGTAATAAAGTAAACATTAGCAGACAAATTCTCAACAGTTTGAAAGCACTTTCATGATGCCTGCAGAGCATCAGGAGTTGGTCTATAGTCTACCGTATACAGTCTACCATGTTGTCCCTTCACAGCATTGTCTTCTTATATCGTGGGAAATGTCTATGGGTTCTGCACTTGAGGTTGCATCTGCAACCCTAACCCTACTTTTGGTTCTAGCATAATCTATGTAAACCACCACACATTTACACCATTACATTTACACACATTTACACCATTACATGGGGCAGTGCTGGCCTAGCGGTTAAGGAAGCGGCCTCGTAATCAGAAGGTTGCCGGTTCGAATCCCGATCCGCCAAGGTGCCACTGAGGTGCCAATGAGCAAAACACCGTCCCCACACACTGCTCCCCGGGCGCTGGTCATGGCTGCCCACTGCTCACTCAGGGTGATGGGTTAAATGCAGAGGACAAATTTCACTGTGCACCGTGTGCTGTGGTGCTGTGTATCACATGTGACAATCACTTCACTTTCTTCTTTCTTCTTCTACCTCCAAGTCAATGCCTTTTTTTTTTCGACCTCTGCCCTGGAATGATCTTCACTGCCAGATTCCTTTTTTGACAATAGATTCACAAGTTAAGAGACATCATCTTGATTGGTGTGAAGAGTTCATTGCTAATAGCACCAACTTTAAGTACAGGCCTTAGGAACACGGCCTGGACACAATTTACAGAATATAAAAGTACAGTCACACGCTCACAATTGGCTAATGTGTATCCCACACAGCAATTTCAGTTTTATTTTAAGGTTGACATTTATAATTTCTAAGATGATTTTAGTGGTATTTTATGTTAAACACTAGGATAATTGGGGGGCGCTGCTGAGCATGTTATGGAGTAGATGCATTAGTGTGGAGCTCCGCCGAGCGTGATTTAAATTGTAGAATTTTAGGCATTTTTCATTGGTGAACCGTCGGTTTTGCTTTGGTCAGAAAGGAATCTACACACATATAACCCGGAAAAATGGCTGGTAAATCGACCAGAGGAAAGCAAACTACTCTTCAGACTACGAGGCCTGCGGCGCCACCTCTGACCTCGGGCTCGCCTGTTCAGGGCCGCGTGGAAGATTCTGGAACGGGCGCAGCCGCGTTAGCAATTAACGTTGAGTCTTTTAAAGCTGAACTTCTGTCCGCGCTGCGAGTGGATCTGGTCGATGCCTTAAAAACCGAGGTCCGGGCGGTGTTGGAGAGTGAGCTGGCTTCTATTAAATCGGACATAAGAGCGGTCCGGTCCGAGCTGAAGGAATACAGGGAGACTGTTACTACGGAGCTGTCCGGACTCAGCGTTAAAGTGAACAACGTGGAAGAAAGCCTCTCGACATGCACTGACGATATTACACATCTGCAGAAAGAAGTAGGTCGCCTTACAACACTGACTGAAATGTTGCAGAATAAGTGCGATGACGCGGAGGAACAACGTCAGAATAATAGGAGTTCCTGAGGCTCAGATCTGCTCCACAACTTTCGTCTCGTCACTACTTCAGCAGGCTTTTGAGTTGAAAGAAGCGCCACTGCTGGACAGGGCGCACCGATCTTTTCTTCCGGGGCCCAGGCAGGGGAATCCACCCCACGTCATCGTGGCCCGCTTCCACTACTACCAGGACTGTGAAAATATCCTGCGTCTTGCCAAAGAGAAGCATCGTATAAAGATAAACGACATGTCCATCTCGGTCTTCCCAGACTTCACGGCTAAAGTAGCTGAGGCTCGGGCTGCATTTAATGACATCAGAAGGCAGCTCCGCGGGATGGAGGGGGTGAAGTTCGGCATCCTGTATCCTGCTCGACTCAGAATCACCCATCTGAATACAGAGAAAACTTTTACCTCTCCAGAGGAGGCCCGAGCCTTCATCTCTCGACGTTTTGAGGGACATCCAGGTGGTGAATGACTTTTCTTTTCGCCTGTTTTGAATAAGAAATTCAGCTGATCCTGTAAGGTATTTATCTTTTACATATAGGAAATACAGTATTCCCTATTTAGGTATTTTCTATAAAACTGGTCTGATTCATGATTGACAAAATTCTGGTTAAAATATCACAGTTTCAGTACATGTTCAATTTCAGTTGATTTATTGGTGTGCTCAGTTATTACTGCTTACTGACTGTTTATTGTTATTGATGGCGTTACCATAATTGGCATAATTTTTTTTTATTTTGCTGTTACTGCTCGGCGGTGCTTATTAGAGCGTGCTAGTTCACCCTGAGCACTGTTGTGCTATGTTTATTGCTCACTAGGAGTGTTGATGCGGTCCCCTGCTTTATGGGAGGCCAGCATAGGTTTTGGGGTTTGAAGTTTGCTCAGAATTCCTTTCTTTTTTTTAGCATTATTTTTTTATTTATTTACTTTCTTTTTCTCCCTCCCCTTCTCCTTCTCAGTGTGTGGGACTGCTTAGGCTATCTACGATATGGCTGGTCTTAACAGGTCAGGGCCGGGCTCACTGCGTTTTGTAAACTGGAATATTAAAGGGTTGCACCACCCAATAAAACGTTGCAGAATTTTTTCCCATCTGAAAGCCCTGGCCCCTGAGGGTATATTTCTACAGGAGACTCATCTTCGAGTTAATTAACACTCAAAATTAAAGAGAGGCTGGGTAGATCACATCTTCCACTCTGAATTTGGGGACAGATCAAGAAGCGCAGCGATATTGATAAGAAAGGGGGGTTCCGTTTGTAAATGAGTCTGTAATATCAGATACCAAAGGCAGGTTTGTCATAGTTATAGGGAAGCTGTGTGGACTTAATGTAGTTTTAGCAAATGTCTACGGCCCCAACTGGGATGACCCACAGTTCTTTTGCACCTTTTTTGCTAAGCTCCCACACCTAGACACATATCACTTAATTCTGGGGGGGGACTTCAACCTGGTCCTGCAGCCAAATCTAGACAGATCGAATCCCACACTGTCCAAGATTGTGTCCAAGCCTGCATCAGCTGTTTTGTCATTTATGGAATCCTACAAATTGTTTGACCCCCGGAGGTATACTAACCCCACCTCCCAGCAATATTCATTTTTCTCACCTGTCCATCATTCATACTCAAGAATAGACATTTTTTTGATTGATAGTAGGTTTCTCTCTTGCGTCACAAATAGTCAATACCATCCTATCGTGATCTCGGATCACTCCCCTGTGCAACTCGATATGTGCTTTCCTAGCAACATCGCAACTCGTCAAATGTGGCGCCTCGACCCTTTACTGCTTTCTCATAAATCATTTCGAGACCATATTTTGAAGCAAATTGACCTTTTTCTTGATGTTAACCTCACGCCTGGTATGTCCTTAGGGAGGCTCTTAGAGCATTTCTTAGGGGACAAATAAATTCATATACAGCCCATGTGAGGAAAATGCATAATCGCCAGCTAGTAGACCTGTCCAAAAAAATTCTGGAAATAGACAAAAAATGTGTTGGTTCCTCTAATCCAGAGTTGTACAAGGACAGGCTGCTTTTGCAAGCAGAATTTAACAATCTTTCTATTGCTGAGAAATAAAGGCTGCTTTTGAAGACTAGATGCACATATTATGAACACAGTGATAAATTCGGCAGGTTATTATCTCATCAGCTTAAGCAAATTCAGGCTAGCCACACAATATCTGAGATCCATACGACGCATGGCACTGTATCAAACCAGCCAACAGCCATAAATGAACAATTCAAGGAATATTATACAAAACTATACACTTCTCAGGTGGTAGTAGCCTAGTGGGTAACACACTCGCCTATGAACCAGAAGACTTGGGTTCGAATCCCGCTTACTACCATTGTGTCCCTGAGCAAGACACTTAACCCTAAGTTGCTCCAGGGAGACTGTCCCTGTAACTACTGATTGTAAGTCGCTCTGGATAAGGGCGTCTGATAAATGCTGTAAATGTAAATGTAAAATGTAAATGTAAAAATGTAAATGTAGGTCCATGTCAGTCCATCTGAAATACATACATTTCTTGATCAGTTAGAAATTCCTAAGATTACCTGTGAAGACCGGTCACGTTTAGACCTTGGAATATCTTGCAAAGATATAACACAAGCTATAAATTCCATGCAAAATGGTAAATCTCCTGGCCCAGTTGGTTTCCCAATTGAGTTTTATAAAGTTTTTTCAGCCAAGCTGACCCCTCCTTTAAACAAACTTTTCGAGGAAATTCTCTCCCAAAAGAAACTGCCCTGTACAATGACCCAGGCAGTCATAGTGGTTTTACTAAAAAAAGATAAGGACCCAGGTAAATGTGGTTCATACCGGCCAATAAATCTCCTTCCATGTGATTATAAAATTCTTTCAAAGGTCCTGTCCTGCCGCCTGGATTCAGTGATACCTAAAATAATTGACTTGGACCAAACAGGTTTTATACCAGGCAGGCAATCATTCTTTAATTTGCGCCGTTTGTTCAATATATTATATTCTTCACACTCTACTGTCCAGCCTGAAATCGTTATCTCTTTAGATGCCGAAAAGGCGTTTGACCGGGTTGAGTGGGACTATTTATTCGAGGTCTTGGAAAGATTTGGTTTTGGTCCGACATTTATATCTTGGGTTAAAATTATGTATAATTCACCACTGGCCTCTGTATGAACTAACTCTGTAATATCAGATTATTTCCCTTTGCATCGTGGTACAAGACAGGGTTGCTGTCTGTCACCTTTCCTTTTTGACTTATCTATAGAGCCTTTGGCGATTGCCCTTAGGAAAGAGGAGAGGATTACAAGTGTAACCAGGTTCAATAAAACTCATAAGGTGTCACTTTATGCAGATGACCTTCTAATATATTTGTCTAACCCTTTAGAATCTATACCAGTCCTCATGGAACTATTACAATCATATAGTTTTATTTCAGGCTATAAACTGAATTTTTCTAAAAGCACCGTTTTGCAGGTTAATCAGCTAGCACTGTCACTGGATCTTAGTTCTTCTCCATTTAAGCAGGCTGTGGAATTTACTTATCTGGCAATTAATGTCCCCCGTTCTTATAAGGACCTTTATGCGTGAAATTTTAAAACTCTACTTGAGCGTACAAAAAACGATTTCTCACAAAGGTCTTCATTGCCCATTTCTTTGGCTGGAAGAGTGAATACTATTAAGATGGTAGTCCTACCACGCTTTCTGTATTTATTCCAAATGATTGTCCTACCCAGGTCTATCTTCAAGGAGTTAGGTTCTTTGATTTCTTCATTTCTGTGGAATAAATCTGTCCCGCGGATGAGGAATATTTTCCTTGAAATGCCTAAAGCAGCAGGTGGTATGGGTTTGCCAAACTTCATGTATTACTATTGGGCAGCAAACATAAGTAAATTAATATACTGGATCTTTGCGTGACGTGATAATCCTGGCCCTGCTTGGGCAGACATGGAATTGCGAGGTGATTCAGGGCTTTGTCCTATTTCCTTAATGAGCGCTCCTATATCTATGCAGAGGTTTTCACGCCTCCTTAATCCTGTAGTAAAACACTCACTTAAGATTTGGCTCCAGTTTAGGAAACATTTTCGTATAAAGCAACTAAGCTTATTTTCACCCCTTTTGAATAACCATCTTTTCTTACAGTCCCAAACGGATGCAGCCTTTCAAACCTGGCACAACAATGGTTTGATCTTTATCAAAGACCTTTTCGCTGAAGGAACGTTTATGACATTCGAATTATTGCAAAAAAGTTACAATATTCCCAAATGTCATTTCTATAGATTCCTACAGATTAGAAGTTTTGTGAGCAAACACTTTAGATCTTTAAATTCACCATCTAAAAATGCTGCAGATGAAATTCTTGCTCTGGACCCCTTTATGAGAGGCAATATATCAAAATTATATACACTGATCCAGAACATTTATTCACCCTCATGGGAGAAAACTAAAGTGGCATGGGAACAGGATCTTAACATTGTAGTTACGGGTGAGAGCTGGCAACAGTGCCTAGAAGCTACTTATACCTCCTCGGTCTGTATCAGACAATGTTTGATCCAGTTTAAAGTACTACATCGCCTACACTACTCATTAGATAAACTAGCAAAAATGTTTCCTAATACCAGCTCGGAGTGCCTACGATGTCACCAAGGGCCAGCTACTTTAGGCCACATGTTCTGGAACTGCCAGTCATTGTCCAACTTCTGGGAAAATATTTGCATAGTCTTGTCATCTTTATGTAATAGAACGATTGAACCTACACCATACATTTCTATTTTTGGGATTCCCCCTCCAGATATAATTCTTACGAAATCTCAGGCCAAGGTGGTAGCTTTCGCCTCATTAATGGCCAGAAGACTTATTCTTCTGTTGTGGAAATCAGACAAGCCCCCCTCTTTCAATAGTTGGATTAAGGAAATGCTCTCCATGTTGCAGTTGGAAAAACTGCGATGCAATCAAGCTAATCGTCAGGAAAAGCTCAAGGAGATATGGTCACCATTTATTGATTATGTTAAATCATCCAGTTAAAGTCCAGCATAGACATTATTTCTTAACACTGAGAGGAGACAGCTTCCCTTCCCTTCCCCCTTTTTTCTTATTTTTTTTTTTTTTTCTGTTTTGTTTTGTTTTTTTGTTTTGTTTATTATTATTATTTATTTATTTCCCTTCTTGCTGTTTGATGGGTGGGTCTGAGGGTGGGGTTGGATATTGGTCAACAGCTGTTATTTGATTGTTGTTGAAAATTTGAAAATCACAAATAAAGCATTAAAAAAAAAAAAAAAACACTAGGATAATTTTTGAGACTCATCTAAAGACAGGTAATTTAATCAGAATGTTCAAAAGAGAAAATGAATAAAAAGTGATACATCATGCAATGTGAAGTGAGCATGTGAATGTCCTGTAAGTGTGAACACTAGATCAACAGAACATGATCTAGCATGCACTTAACCTGGAACAACGAACAAGTTCCAGCATTTATCAGACGGCCTTATCCAGAGTGCTTTACAGTCAGTAGTGACAGGGACAGTCCCCCTGGAGCAGCTCAGGGTTAAGTATTGTTAATATTCCGTATTGACTTTGAGATTGACTAATTCATCACTAACTCACTCTTCTACTTTCTCTATCCTTCACCATCCACTCCACTGTGGAGGACAGAGGATGAAGGTGGACGCTGTAATACAGCTGGACCTAGATGTGACATAGTCACCGAATTCCACACGTCACATGCCACAAAATATATGTCGGTTTGTGATTTACTTCTTTACCTGCTATAACTGATCTATGTGACGATTTTAGGCCAAATGTGTTAAGTCCTTTGTGCACTAGGCCAGTAATATTTTCATCTGCTGGTTTTCACTACTTTAATTTAAATACAATTATGTTCATTTTTTTTTTTTCATCATCTAACCTTTGGTTTTCCACATGGTGAAAGATAACACACATTTAAAGATTCAAACATTTTATTTTTTCTTATTTAGATGTCATTTCTTCCACAAATAGGCAGTAAAGCATCGGGTCTAGACGATGTCTCCTCTTCCTCCTTCAAAACCTGTGCTGACCAGCTGGCTCCAGGTTTCACTCACTGACTGTGAGTACCGGGGCTCCTCAGGGACATGTCTTCTCCCCACAATTTTCCAGGACCGTCTAAAAGAACCGCTGAAATGGGTGGGCCAGAGGGACATAAAATCAGGCAAGTGATCAATATTATTAGCATTAACAGCTGGTTTTATAAAGCAATCACCTGCTGGGGGTGTCTGTGTAGTTCAATAGCAGCGTAAAAGAATTTCACAGATACAGGAGATGGTATGAATATTTGTTGAAGGTAAATCACGCTAGATTAGGGAATAGCCTCATGTAATGCATATAAGCAGTAAGTGATTAAACATGTATTAAACATTTAGACACTAGATAAGCAGCCATTCTGAAAACAGACTCCACAGGGAGTTGAACCCCGCCCTGATCCTGAAGGTCAGGTGTGCCACCACCGGAGCCTTTTTTTGGCTTTAATTTTTGGCTACTACTGTTAATTATTAAACTGTTTAAGGAACTACAGGTTAAATTAGTGCCAATTTATGTCCAATTCATCTCCAATTGGCCTAGTTGTTTTGTGGGGGAAACCGGAGAACCCGGAGAAAACCCACGCTGACGCGGGGAGATACATGCAAATGTGCAAATCTCCACACAGAAGGGACCGAAACTCAGATCTCCTTGCTGTGAGACAAGGTGCTAACCACAATGTCACCGTGCCGCCCGTCACTAAATACTTACCTTCATACTTACCTTCATGCTTACCTGTACTAGTGATCACTATTGGTGCCGCTAGTGCTACTAATAGTGATACTAGTAAGGTGGAGGGAGGAGGCACATCTCAAAATCCATGTCCCAGATGACAGGAATGTTGTTCAGCTCCTCCAAAAAATCCTCCAGACTGGCTTCTTGTTGGGGTCCCTGTGGACTGTCTGCTGCTGGGTGGCTGGTCATCATTTCCTCCTTCGTCTGGTCCTGAAGAATCCAGCGGTCCTCGTTGCTCTCAAACTCCATGGATGATGTGCTGGTGGAGGGCTTGTAAGCGCTGGTGATACTGGGCAGAGGTGTGGCAGGACCATCCTGTACCTGCGGCCTGCTCCATGGAGGCAGGAAGCCCATCTCCACAGCCAGGTCCCAGATTCCAGGAACAAAGCTCAGCTCGTCCACCACATTATCTGGAAAAACAACCTCCTGAGTGTCTTCCTGGTGGGGTGGCTGTGGAGTAGCCTGCAGCTGCTGCATACAGGGAATGCTCCACAGCAGAGCTGGAGGGGAGTTAGTGTTGCTCACACATGCCCACGGTATACCTGAGAAGTGCAGTGACATGAATACATTGAGATATTTGGTGATAATTTACTGACTTTGATAACTTACAATGGACCATATCTGGATACACAAAACTGGATACACAAATACTGAATTTACAGTGAGCTGCACCTGTGGGTTTTTTTTCTGATTGATCTTGAGTTATGAATTATGAGGAAAGCAGTATAATACCGAAGAGAAAATACAGTATTATGTGGAGTTTCTTAATGTCTTACCAGTGTGAAGCATGTGAGCTGGTATTTTTGGCAGGATCCTGCGAGGTGGCCTTCTGGTGACTGGTGGCTCCTTGGTCTTTTTCCGAGGGCGGCCCATCCTTCACCTGGAAAAATCTCTCTCTCTGTTCTAAAAAAGAAAACTGTGCAGGTAATAAATTATGCTAACCTAAGTTATACTAAGCTAAGTTTTGCTACGCTAAATTATGCTAAGCTAATCTGTCAACCATAAGCTAAAATTAAGAAACTACAAAATAAATAATAAGTCTAAATAGAAACACTAACTAATAACAGTGCTAAAACAGTAAAAGAAGTTAGCCTTTAAAAAGGCTTTTGGTGTGAAAAGTTGAATTTTTTGTCTGAAGAAAGCAGGAGTAATAAAAATACAACTGGCTCCTTCAGTGTTGCCTAGCGACTGTATGTTGTAAACATATGTTCACATGTAACAGCACTGAGAAGCCAATCAGGAGCCACATATTAAAGCAGAAACATTTTCTCTATTCATATTTGAACCTTTGCATATTAGAACTGAAAATCTCTTTCTGGTCAAAATACGTGTTTGATATATTTTTGAATAGCCAAATTATTTACATTTACTGTCCAAATGAATAAAATTTAGCAACATTTAGCAACTGAATTTTATTTAGTTAAATTATTTTATTTTATTTTACTGTTTACTAATACTGCTAGAGGATGCATAGAGGTTCATTCTTGAAGAATATATTTTAAAATATATACTTTCAATGTTCAAGAGAGGAAAAGTACAACTTCAAGCATTCCTAATTGCAATGATTTCTTATGTCCAAAAGATCTCACTCAATCATTTACAAGGTCTACTGATGTTTACTTAGACGTCAGTAGATTTATTTCTGTTTATTTAATATGGTGGCAACATTCACTCCTTTAAAACAATTGCGTTTTAATAAGTGGAAATTATGAATTCAAATCAAATCAATCTTCAGAAAGGTCAGCGACTGTGTCAAGTGCTGGAACATCTACTCGTCATGGAGCGGGTGGAACGCGGGGAAAAATGATTCACGAAGAGGTTTCAGGTGTAGCTTATTTAACTTTTTAAAATGTATAGGCTGTTTAACCAAAGGCCAATGTTTACACTGTAAAAAGGTTTTGTTATTTTGTCACTCAATAACCAGAACAGTATTTTTCACTTACAGATAAATTTTGCACTTTTGCTGAATTTACCAGTGTGTTACTGTCTCATTACCGAACATTTGCAGTGATTGATTGCCCCAGTAATGGGTACACAACACAGTATTTATGCACATCAGGCAACATTTACTTTTATGTTAACAGATTGGATGAATGTGAAATAGCCTGTGGGATGTGGAAGTTGAGGGCAAACCTAAAACCTGCCTTAATAAAGCACAGGTATAACCATCATACTTATATACGTTCTTTATCTAATTATACTACGTCTATGTTACTAGACATGATTACTTGCAAAAGATTTAGGTATAGACACTGGGGGGGTTCTAAATGCACTATTTATATATCTTAAAGAAGTCTGTGTTGTGTACTGCATTTATTTGATTAGTTAATTTTTTTTTTTAAAGGACAAGACTTTCTCATTACAGTCTCATACAGACACTGAAGGATAAGCCACTAACACAGTGCATGGTGACTTGTATGTTCTGTGGCCAGAATTCCATGATGAACCATGTTGACCATGTTGATGTCTGTGAAACGTAAGTAACCATCTGATAATCTACCATGTACAAACTACAGTGGTGATGTGGCTGCTTCATTCATCTCTATACTTTTACTTACAGTGCTCGTCCAGCATCTCAGGCCTCTGCTTCATCTTCACCCTCCACCCATCCAGCATCTCAGACCAAAATCAAATCTAATCAAATCTTATATACACACATTATAAACATTAATGATTGCTAAGATAATACAGGTACACATAAAATAGTACAATAGTGATGTGCTAGATGGTCCTAGTCTACACGGTCTCCAGAGTACCAGCAGCTCAGCTTTATGTCTCTATGCAGATTAGTCACCATCCTGAATGTGTCCAGTGATGGTGGTGTCATCTTCAAACTTCAGGAGTTTTCGGGGGTTGTTGTCTCTGGGGTGGGGTGGGTGACATGTATAAATATGAATTATTAAAATTTATGGTCATATGCCAGGGGTCTGTTGTCTGTAGCTGGTAATGTCTCTCCACACTGACGCCGGGTTGTTGACCAAAAACTATTCATTCCACTTCTCAGAGTAGCTTCTTCTGATTTCCCTGGTCAGTGTGTGTTTTATTGATCCAATGTTTTTACCATGGTATTAAACACTCAATGACCTTGATGTTATGGACATTGTTACACTTGTAAGTGCAAATGTAGAATATATTTATAGATATTTCATATTCAGTCAACAGAATTCAACACAAGTTGTACAGTTATATCATCATTTTTTATATCTTGTCTGTGTTTAAATGCATATGTATCTAAGTGTTTTTATGTCTTTTTTATGTCTTTTAGGCATGATCAGTTTTGCATGTTTACTGTGATTTCACAGCTTGAAAAGAACAACGACTTAACTGCTGAACGAGACCAAGTTAACCACTTGCCGATCAGTTGGGACCTTCCCATGATGACAGTGTCCAACAGACGGTGTTTGGCTGAAAAAAGGTTCCTCATGTAGAATGTAATTGACATATATTATGTGCGCTTATTCAGCTGCTCAGAATGTGCAGCTAAATGTTATCCATGTCTGGTGCCATCTTGTTTCTACAAGATGTGAAAGGCAGGTGGCACAGATATGAACTGGGTTGAAAGACACTGGGGTCCTAAGGATGTTAAAGGAACGGCCTGATTTGGTAACAATGCTTTTCCCCTCACTGTTCTTGACACACAGTTGAGATTTATGACATTTCGGTTGAGACCTTTATCAGAATTCTACATTGTATTTAGCATTTACAACTCTTTTATGCTTTTACTGCTATTTTAGATTCAGTGTATTCATTGGTGTTATGTACTTTCAGTCTTAAGTCATTCATAAATTGAGTTTCAAAAGATTCTGTGTGTGATTTTGTGCTCTATTAGAGTAGACTGTATTAGACAATATGCATTACTTAATTCCTGACATCCTATTTGTACTTCAGGCAGCCTAAAGGAATGTTAGTCTGGGAATAGGTATTCCAGTTGTTCTACTGTTGAGTTGTAAACTTCCTGTGCTTCACTCATAGAAACATCATGATTGGGCAGTCTTGCAAGCTCCTCTGGCGTAAGCTGACGGGTTAACTTGACATCAGGGACTTCAATTCCAGCCACATCTGCCAAGTCTGGGCCATTGCACCATAAAGCTCATCAACCTAAAAATAATTCTGCATCTCGATTCTGCATCATCACAGAGATGTTTCATGGTAAACACATCTAGCACATATGATAGATCACATTAGATCACACTAGCACAATCATTCTAAAGTCACAAGGACCTCTGGGTAGGGCCCCACAAACACACCCATACACACCTTAATGAAATATATATATTTGCGTGTGGCAAGAGTATGTGGGGGAAAGAATGCGGTTCTCTTCTGAATTCAGCTGGTATGGTGACTGGCTATTTTCGCATCTCAGGTAATGGAAGTTCCGTTCTTCTTGGAACCTGCTGAGATGAGTCTGAAGCAATGCTAAGAAAACCCAGCAATACCTTAAACTAAACAATACTAATACTTAGTGGTAGCAGCAATATTTGATTCATTCTTCCAGCTTAAAAAATATACAGCATGTACAAAAATAGCTGATTAGAGCTGATATTATCAGTGTAAAAAGATACTGTAAACTGGTCGACCACTTTTGTTGTTTTCCATGTACTCTTCTAAAGCAAAAGATTTGCAATTTAGTCATTTGTTATTCAAAAATTAATAAAGGTGTTTAGGGGTTTAATACAGATTACACACGAGACAAGGGAACATAAACACGCACAATGACTGCGAACAGACACAAACAGGATAGCTTTATACAATTATATAAATAGACACCAGGTGAACACGATCAGGGAACATTACACGAGAATAACATGAATCTCCGGTCCGGACTGCGGATTCGGAGTAACCCCTGCCGGTCCGGATCATGACAAAAGGATTGCATCAGCACTTTGGACATTGAATTGCCATTTGCAAAATGAATTTCCTTTTGAATAAATATGTAGAAAACCCATGGCAAAACAGAATGCAATTGAGTGAATTGTTATTATATTTTTTATTAAAAAACCTTGAAATGATCTAAAGATTACATCAGTTTACATGCACTAATTGAATATTGCATTGGCAATTGCCCATTGAACTTACATTTCAATAGTTGTGCTTAAAACCGTCCATATTAAACTGGTTTTCTGATCATGACAGTGAGTGTACTGCAGAAGGCAAAATGGTCTAATGTGGTACTGGCAAGGTGTACCTAATAAAATGGCCGGTGAGTGTATAATGTCACTAAATATAAATGTATATATTTTTAATAATATTCAATATTATTAATATAATATTATTAATATAACAGCAATATTCAAGCTGGGGATCGTCATCATACATCATAGTTATATATACATATTTCACACGTGAAAAGCAGTAGCGCCTGTATTTCTCTCTTGTGGGAGTTTACTCACAAATTTCCGAGGGCAGAACGAAAATTGATTGGTTCAGAGAGAGAACCAATCAAATCGTAGAGGAGGCGGGTCTAACGAAAGTGATGGGGCAGGTGGGAGTTTAAAAAATAAATGTCTCTGTGGCAGGATCCGTGAATGGATTTTTCACTGCGCTTAGTACAAAAGTAAGATTATTTAAAATGTATTTGATGTACAGGCTTTACTTTGAGAAATTGGTTTAAGGCTTTGAGCATTATTGTTTTGCTTAAAGAAGGTTAGCATTCACTTTGCATTAGCTATTAGCTAGCATTATTAGTAAACCAACCACGAAAATTCTGATGAAATGCTGATTGCATGTGATGCATGACTCATATTTGCCTATTTATAACCAATTATGAAAATCAAAGTTTGCTGTAAAAACGGAGATATTATGTTTTTCATTTTGCCTGCAGCCATCACTTCAGGTCAGGTTTGGTATTTGAAATGGCTTTTTTGCTACATTATTATGATCTCTTATTAGTGGTGTAGGGTTTTGAAGGTCTGTGGAAGACTGTTTGTAGCAGTAGTTAATATTAGTAATGTAGGGCAAAGCTGTGCTGTCAGCATTATTACTGCTGGTGGTTCAGATTAGTTATACAGTAAAGTTATTGCCCTCGTATAAAGAAGGTTAAAGATCCTGGGGTGACACACAATAGAAATGTTCTGTATGTTGCGCTATGAACAATGATAAGTAACTGTACATAACAGAAGCATTAAGGGGTATACTTTTAAGAAGTGTGTGAGGTGATAATGGTTGATTTGGAGGGATGTCAGGAGATCAAAAGAAGGACAGCTTTGGGAACCAAGGTGATTTTCCTCCTCTGTGTTTTCCAGTCAGCAACATCGGAGTCTGCGTTTGAAGGGGAGCCTGACAGCGTTCTTTTGCCGGTTTGTGTGCTGCGTGCTGGTGGAATGGAACCAGCAGATGATTGAGAATGATACGACACTCTCTAGGAAGGAATAGTAAAAAGTCCGTAAAATTTCTTTCCTGACTAAAAAGGATATGAGCTGCCTGGTGACACTTTCTGAGAATCTCCTCTGTGTTGGAGGAGAACTTCAGCAGGGGATCGAAGATGATGCCCAAGTATTTATAATCCTCAACTAGCTCTACTGGCTTCCTGTGGATGGAGGTAACTGCTGCAGCCAGGTCCCCCTGCTTGGTGGTGAAGATCACCACCATCTCCTTGGTTTTACTGATGTCCAGTTCCAGACATGAGGTGTCACACCAGTCCAGAAACTCATGCAGAAGCAGACCATGGTTGTGTGAGGGGCCTGACAGTCTGGAGGACTGTGTCCTTGGCGTCCTTCACCGGGTGTCTGTGCCTGCAGTCATCTGTATATAAGATGAGGAGCAGAGGAGAGTGCCGACCAGGTGGCGGTATAACAGATGGCGGTATAACAGAGGTCAGAGAGAGTTTTGTTAAGCAGTACTCTCTGTGATCTGTTGGTCAGAAAGTCCAATATCCACAGGATTGTCTCGTTGTCCAGATGAAAGTTGGAGGAAAGTTTATTAGCCAGGATGTGGGGGTGCAGGGTGTTGAAAGCTGAGGACAAGTCAGCAAATAAGAGTCTTAGTGAAGAAATAGATTTATGTATACAAAGAAATTAGATCATTGATTTTCAGTTGTCAGATATAAATATATTTTTAATGTATTAATTATTTAAATTCTGGTTATTCATATATATGCACATATCAATACTGAAGACATGATCCTTACTAGAGCTTAATACTTTCAATGTCTGTTGCAAAAAGGTTCATTGTCCACTTTGTCCACCAACACTATTTAAACATGCACTACTTGTCCATCTTAAAAATTGAAGGTTATGTTTTATTACTTTTTAACAGCAATGTACACTTAGATAACTAACTTTACCAACTTTTCCTGTTTCACTGCTCAAAGGATCCAAAATATGCAGATGCAACCTCAAGTGCAGAACCCAGAGACGTTTCCCATGATATTAGAAGACAATGCTGTGAAGGGACAACATGGTAGACCGTATACGGTAGACTATAGACCAGCTCCTGATGCTCTGCAGGCATCATGGAAGCACTTACAAACTGTTGAGAATTTGCCTGCTAATGTTTACTTTATTACAGTGTAATACAATTTAAATTTGGTACAATACATTAATGTTGATGTCCTGTGTTTCTTGTTGCCTGGAACAGGTCATCAGCCAGGAGAGAGACATCCGCGCCGGAGACAGAATACAGGAAGCAGCGAGAGGTCAGTACGCCACCCAACATCCCCAGACCAGGAAAGAGGTGCACTGGTCCGAATCTTGGACTCACCCAATCAGTTCCTCCACTCTTGTCTGTCCCCTTGCAGATCAGCGATATGTCATGCAGCAAAGTCCTCAGTTCAGGCTGCACTCTTTCCCTCCTCTCTTCTGCTATGTGGAGCAAAGTGAGGAAACTCGGGGTGCGCTGGCAGCAGTGGGGTCAGTGAAGATGGACTGCTGTTTAAATGGAGTAACCTTAAAGATGCAGTTTTTTTATTCTGGATGACATTAATCGTCCATTTCAATGTTTTTGTAAAATCTGGCGCATGGGAACGCACGCTCCTTGTTGCTGGTGGGAACGCAAAGGCGATGCAGCTAGACTGCTCTGCCCCGTCCATTTGAACGCACTTATTATAGGGAACCTGTTGTCCCCAGCATGCGGATTAACCTGAGGGAGGAAGATAAACGGCGCTTCTGACCCCAAGAAGAGCACAGCAGGAGGACCCGTCCCTGCTAGCCCTGTTGGATTGAGCAAGATACGCCGTTAAGTACAAAAAACCATATACAGATACAGTACCCACCTTAAAGTATCACTGACAATTTGCTATATTGAAGGACTCAGGCTCCTGTATAAAATACAACTGGAAGACGGAAATGTTGCAGATTGATGAGCTCTGGAGCCCTTTTTAATAGTCATATCCAAAATTAAACAGAGGAAACAATTTTTTTTAACTTACTTGTGACTGTAGTTATTCATTCCAACTAATTACAGATGTTTTGGGACAGTTTTGAAAATATCACATCATATGTATATTCCCCATTTTTATGTTTATATTTTCCAATCAAAAGAACAACTTACAAAATAAACTGGCTAAACAAGAACAAAATGTATTGATTTGAAATTTGAAAAATAATAAAAGTAATACTAAAACGATATAAAATAACTATGTTAAATTCCAATAATCGCTGGGATAAATTAACTGTATCCACATTATTGTGTATCATGGCATTGCTTGAAGCAGTTTTTTTTTTGACGTGTGGCTCCTGGCACTTTCTGCAGTGTTTTCACCCTTTGATCACCTCATCTTGCAGTATCTCATCGCCGCTTGGCAGAGAGGTGGGGGTAGAAAAAATATGAAGTAAAATGTATTCATTTATTAGCCAGCAATTTCGATTATATAACTAATTTGAAATAAACAATGCTGTACTCAGCAAATAAACAAAGAACATCACACAATTAGAGGGAGAAAACATAAAAAATATATAACTGAAAAATATATGAAAAATATCGTAAAATAAATTATACAACAGAGAGTACATACCTTTCAGAAGAAGGGATCCGAAAATACCTCAACCTCTTCTGCACACAGGAGATCCTCTTCATCAGATGAAGATTGAACAGTACAAATAGCTGGACTGCTGTGTTGCACCAGAATATCCAGCACCTCCTCAGTCGTAAAAAACTTGCTTCTTTGCTGCGCCATCATAGTTTGGTCTTCTTTCTGAATCTACAGAAACAGCGGCGCCTGTCTTGTGTTGTGGACTGTTTTGCCTGTAATTCTGTACAATACGCGCAGGCATATCTCACGATCGCATTGATCGATTTGAATGGTTTGTTTTAATCGTCTGAGCCTGTAGAATTGTGGGAGCATTTGTGGAAATAACACCATTCACCACACACCATACGTGCGGGCATGAAGGCTGTGTTACGGTATGTTACGTCCCTGGTCTAGGGTCAGGGACATAACAAATGGGACATAGGAGCAGCAACAACACTTATGGCTAACCGTTTATTACAAACAAGGACATTGAAACAACAAAACACACACAAAACAGGTCTGGGCAGTCTAAGTTATTCTTTTCTTCTGGTCACAATCCTTCTTGCTTCACAGAGAGAGAGAGAGAGAGAGACACACAAACAGAACACACCCATACTCTGCCACGGGACGTCACAGGTAATGTCTTTGCCCTTTTTAGGCGTGCGGCAGGTGTGCGATTTTTACGCTGTGTATCGGGCTGCCGATTTATTTGGAATTTATTAATCGTCAGACATGGTCAAGCAGAGTTTTTTGGTAATATTTGTTCATGTGCGTGCTTTAAATGTGTGTTTTGTTTACGTAGTTTTGATATAAAATAATTTTTAAATAAATAAGTTTTTCCTTGATAAAATTGTGATAACCACATATATTCATTTCCTGTTTCTCTGTAGGATGATGAGTCTCAGCTTGTGGAGAAACTACAGCAGCAGATGCTGGATCAGGAAGAGGTACGTTTACACCCGCCCACTCCCCGACACACCCACCCACTCCCCGATATTCTTCAAGTCTTGTGTAAAAATCACCTACTTTCTGAAAATGCTGAGTGATTCTTGAGGTGATTATTTTATTTTTTTGCTTTTATATCAGTGTTAGTGTCCCCTAATACTGTATCTGAAGTCCCTTTGTGCATAATTACAACCACTTTGATCCAGTCCAAAAATGAGATTTCTGTTTGAATGTCTGTAGCTTTCAAATGCTAATGAGGAGGAGAGAGGCGGGACGAGGAGGGGAGCGACCTATAGAAGTTGAGTGGACATTAGTGGAAATGACATCATCACACCATTCACCAATTACAATGTCTGGTGCAGACAGTTTTAATTCTATTCATTATTCTAAAATCACTGTTTTTACAGCCTTTTGCATGAAGTAACTAAACAAATACATTAGTGCTCATTTTCAGAGAGCAACTGCAATGATGACATAAGGGAACAAATTCCAGATCAGACTGTTTGAACTGCCGCTCTCTTCTTCATCATCTGGAAACGACTCTCTTGCTGCTCATTTTTCTGTTCCAGCAACATCCTGAGTGTCGCAGATATGCTGGACAATCTAGGGATAAACTAAACATCTAGGTCACCATCCCACATGCCTCACATCCTCTTTGCATTGTGGTCTATCCATATCAGCTATGGCTCATGTTTTTCTTCAGCCAATTAACATTTATTTGTTCAATTTCAGGTTGACAATTTTTTTTTTGTGAAGTGATTGTCAATGTGAAACCACAGCACAGCACATGGTGACACAACAAAATGTGTCCTCTGCTTTTAACCATCACCCTTGGTGAGCAGTGGGCAGCCAGTAGTGCATGCCTGCAGGAAAGTTCCATTTGCACTGAGAGAGAAATTTGAGAAACAAACTTGCATGCATGGAAAGTTATTGAATGTTATAAAGGAAGATTGATGAACTGACTGATTGGGTGAGATCTCATACTGCAGAAGACAAATGATAAATTACAAATATGTTTGGATGCTAGAGATGCTGTGACGCTAGCTGTGATTTCTTATTTTTCCTCTCCGCTGCTCTTAGTTCCCTTCGACTGCTGTGCAACGTCTCAGATAGCCAGAGAGCAGGGGGAGAAGTTCTTTTGGGTGTGGAAGAAAGAGGGCAGAGATCCATAGAAAGGAAAAGTGAGGAGAATGTTAGTGGTGGCTTCCAGGGGTAAGGAGAAGAACGAGTCAGAGATATGAAAGATGTGAAAGAGTGCAGGAAGGTGAGACCGAGTGAAGGTTATGTAGAATGAGTAATTAATGGTGGTCAGTCTTGGATCCGATAGGTAAAGTGAGGGTGAAGGACAGAATGTGGTGGTCAGAGATGTGAAGTGGAGTGGAAGAAAGGACGGTAGGTGGAGACGGACGAATGAAGACCAGGTCCAGGTCCATTCCCTTTCCTCTTTTGTTGCTGTTGGCCCAGGATAAAGAGTGGAGATTAATGAGGCCCAATATATGGTGCGAGGCATGTAAGACATAAAATATCCGTACAGGTTGCATCAACAGAAAAAAATGCTCACATTCCCTTTAAATGTTAGTTACTTTTACCTGAGCATGCATGTCATACGAATAAGTGAAGCGCTATAATAAAATTTCATACTGCATCACATGAACTAATATAAAGTTATTCCGTCAGGTGTTTGTTTTTTTTCTAGCAAACTCCATGCAGGATTTCATGTGTCTTGCTCCGAGGAGAGGCTTTTGTCGGGCCACTCTTCCATAAAGCACTGTATATGGAGAAGATCCGTAGAGAGGATCGTGAGGTCCTGGACGTAGCTGAGTTGGTCACTGTAACATGGATGAGATGCTGCTGCTGGGGTCTCTGCTGTCTCCCACAGTGAAAACCCTCAGGTCTAGCAGAACTACATGATGGACCTCCTCCCTCCTGCTGTAATCCAAGACAAGTTGACAAGTTAGGCCTTATCAGGGCTCAAAATCAATAGAAATCGAACGAGAATTGCTGGTGTCTTCCTCCTGTAAGTCGCTTTGGATAAAAGCGTCTGCAAAATAAAGTAAATTAAAGTAAAGTAAAGTAATCCTCCACTTGACATAGGAACAGGCCAGATGATGCTGAGTTGATGTTAAAACTCACTGGCGTTTAAAACTCTTCAGCGTTTACAGCGGTGATCCCCTAATTCCCCTAAATGCTGTAAATGTAATTCTTTATCCCCCTAATTACAGAATGTCAGTATGTAACTTAATCGTTCAAATGTTACATGAAGCACCAGGTTCCGGAGAAACGTTATTTCCTTTCACTATGTACTGTCTTAACATGTATATAGCTGAAATGAGAATAAAGTTCAACTTCAATGTAGTAGCATTCAGTGACATGTAAGTTCTGTATGTTACTTTATAGTTTTATTGTGGCGTCAGGATGATAAGACAGGAGACACTTCAGTCGTCTTGAGGTCCGTAGATGGAGCCAACAGACATCTTTTACCCCCTGCTGCTGCACATCTATCCCATGATGTCCCGCTTCCAACACACACACACACACATTTACATTTATGGCATTTATCAGACGCCCTTATCCAGAGCGACTTATTATCAGTAGTTTCAGGGGACATTTCCCCCTGGAGCAACTTAGGGTTAAGTGTCTTGCTCAGGGACACAATGGTAGTAAGCAGGATTTGAACCTGGGACTTCTGGTTCATAGGCGAGTGTGTTACCCACTAGGCTACTACCACCCCCTACCCACTACCACACACACACACACACACACACACTAAAAGTAAATTCCCTTTACAAACAAACCCGCAAGGCATGCTGGTCTCATTCACTTGGCCGACCCTTTTCAAATCATCCTGCTCTCCACAGAACAAGCCGCGCTGTAAACAGCTGTGTACACACACAAACACACTCACACACACCCGGACAAACACATAAACACGTTGGCACACACACACACACACTTGTAAAGCATCTCATAATACCAATGTCTGGTAATTTCTTTTCATCTTTTAGATGAAATAGTTTAAGTAATGAGAGGAGATTTGGAGATTTTCTGCTCTAATGTTTCACTTGATATTAAATTACCTTATACTTATAAATGTTCACCTAACCTGCATATGGTCTGAAATTTTTTCAGAAAACATATTTCATGTGACCACCTATCAAACTCCCACATCTGACCCAGGACTGTATGTAGAGGCATCAAGTTCAGGCTATATCCAGTGCCAGCAGAAATTAAGGAGCCCTGTGTAGGACTTTATCTTGTCTTCAGATCATCAAAAAGGACTATCTCTCAGAACATCCTCCATATTCTCAATGTCATACATCATTAGTGGGGAGCATAATTCATAATAATCTGAATTGTTGTGAAGTTTTTTTTTTTTTTTGACAAAACATGCAAGTTCTCTGGTACATTTATACAGGGTGTCCACAAATCATCTATACAAATTAAAAAGTGTATTACAAGTAGCAATCAAATTGTAACTCGGACAGGTACTCAAGCAAAATGATACACAGAGGTGTATCATCACAGGGTGGTGCCTGCTTGGCACGTGCAGAGTTATCTGAATACTTAAGACCGTTTTAAGACCATAGTACCATATGAGTGTTTGAAAGTGAAGGTCATTGTGAAACGCAGCACAGCACACGATGACAGTGTACGGAGCAGTGTGTGAGGACGGTGCTTTGTTCAGTGGGACCACAGTGGAGTGAGACACCTAGTGGACATAAGAAGTCATTGCATTTAAGAATGCTTAAAGTTGTACTTTCCCTCTTTTGAGTAGATATTTTAAAATAGATATTTCAATCCATGAATCTATGAAACCTCTAATAGTTTTAGATCACAGTAAAACTAAATAAACGAAATAACATTGAGTGACTAAAGGTTTATTTCATTTATTTGAACATGTAAAATAAACATGTAAAATAAAGTGAAGTGATTGTCACATGTGATACACAGCAGCACAGCACACGGTGCACACAGTGAAACTTGTCCTCTGCATTTAACCCATCACCCTGAGTGAGCAGTGGGCAGCCATGACAGGCGCCCGGGGAGCAGTGTTTGGGGACGGTGCTTTGCTCAGTGGCACCTCAGTGGCACCTTGGCGGATCGGGATTCGAACCGGCAACCTTCTAATTACAGGGCCTCTTCTTTAACCGCTAGGCCACCACTGCCCCAAATGTTGAACATTTATTTGCAAAAAAGTTCTGATGTAAAATTGTGCAAATGTGAATAAATAAAATATTTCTGCTTTAATATGTGGCTCCTGATTGGCTGCTCAGTGCTGTTACATGTGAAGGTATGTTTACAACATACAGTTGCTAGGCAACACCGAATGAGCCAGTTGTTATTTCATTACTCCTGCTTTCTTTAGACAACGAATAGATTTTTTTTACCCCAAAAGCCTTTTTAAAGGCTAACTTCTTATACTTTTTTAGCATTGTTATTAATTAGTGTTACTGTTTAGACTTAATTTAGTCAGTAGTTTCTTCATTTTAGCTTCTGGTAGAGAGATTAGCTTAGCCTAATTTAGCTTAGCATAACTTAGTTATAAAAAGATATTTTTCCAGGTGAAGGATGGGCCGCCCTCGGAAGGCCAAGCAACCACCAGTCGCCAGGAGGCCACCGCGGAAGATCCTGCCAAAAATACCAGCTCACATGCTTCACACTGGTAAGACATTAAGAAACTCCACATAATACTGTGTTTTCTCTTGACTATTCTACTGATTTCCTCCTAATTCATAACTCAGGATCAATAAGAAAAACAAACAACAGGTGCAGCTCACTGTAAATCCTGTATTTGTGTATCCAGTAAACATATATGGTCCATTGTAAGGTATCAAAGTCAGTGAATTATCACCAAAAATCTCAATGTATTCATGTCAGTGTACTTCTCAGGTATACCGTGGGCATGTGTGAGGGACACTAACTCCCCTCCAGCTCTGCTGTGGAGCATTCCCTGTATGCAGCAGCTGCAGGCTACTCCACAGCCACCCCAGCAGGAAGACACTCAGGAGGTTGTTCTTCCAGAAGACGTTGTGGACGAGCTGAGTTATGTTCCTGGAATCTGGGACCTGGCTGTGGAGATGGGCATCTTGCTTCCATGGAGCAGGCCGCAGGTACAGGATGGTCCTGCCTCCCCTCTGCCCGGCGTGGTCCCTGTCACCTCCGTCGCCAGCGCTCATCAGCCCTCCACTAGCACATCATCCATGGAGTTTGAGAGCATCGAGGACCGCTGGATTCTTCAGGACCAGATGGAGGTAGAAATGATGACCAGCGACCCAGCAGCAGACAGTCCACAGGGACCCCAACAGGAAGCCAGTCTGGAGGACTTTGTGGAGGAGCTGAACAACATTCCTGTCATCTGGGACATGGATTTCGAGATGTCCCTCCTCCCTCCACCTTACTAGTACCACTATTAGTAGCACAGCAGCACCAATAGTGATCACTAGTACAGGTAAGCATGAAGGTAAGTATGAAGGTAAGTATTTAGTGACGGGTGGCACGGTGACATTGTGGTTAGCACCTTGTCTCACAGCAAGAAGATCTGAGTTTCGGTCCCTTCTGTGTGGAGATTTGCAAATTTGCATGTATCTCCCCGTGTCAGCGTGGGTTTTCTCCGGGTTCTCCGGTTTCCCCCACAAAACAACTAGGCCAATTGGAGATGAATTGGACACAAATTGGCACCAATTTAACCTGTAGTTCCTTAAACAGTTTAATAATTAACAGTAGAAGCAAAAAAAAAGCCAAATAAAAAGGCTCCAGTGGTGGCACTCTTGACCTGCAGGATCAGGGCGGGGTTCAACTCCCTGTGGAGTCTGTTTTCAGAATGGCTGCTTATCTAATGTCTAAATGTTTAAAAAAAACCTTGCTGTTTATATGCATTAAATGAGGCTATTCCCTAATCTAGCGTCCTTTAACTTCAGCAAAGATTCATACTGTCCTCTGTAGCTGTGAAATTCTTTTACGTTGCTATTCAGCAGGTTGATGGATTATAAAACCAGCAGTTAACGCTAATAATGTTGATCACTTGCCTGATTTTATGTCCCCCTGGCCCACCCATTTCAGCAGTTCTGTAGGCGGTCCTGGGACATGTCCCTGAGGTGCGCCAGGCAGCTGGTCAGCACTAATTTTGAGGGAGAAAGAGGAGACGCCGTCTAGACACGATGCTTTACTGCTCCTGTTTGGAGAAGAAATTACATCTAAATAAGGAAAAATAAAATGTTTAAATCTTTAAATGTGTGTTGTCTTTCACCATGTGGACAACCTATGGTTAGATGATGAGCAAAAATGAACATAATTGTATTTAAATTAAAGTAGTTAAAACAGGCAGAAGTAAATATTACTGTAATATTATTTTTTTCTCTTCTGAACATTCTGATTAAATTACCTGTCTTTAGATGAGTCTCAAACATTAATAAACCTTTCAAAATCTCCTTGTGTTTAACGTAAAAAAAAAAAAACACTAAAATCATCTTAGAATTTATATATGTCAACCTTAAAATAAAACTGAAATTGCTGTGTGGGATACACATTAGCCAATTATGAGCATGCGACTTACTTTTATATTCTGTTAATTGTGTCCAGGCCGTGTTCCTAAGGCCTGTACTTAAAGTTGGTGCTATTAGCAATGAACACTTCACACCAATCAAGATGATGTCTCTTAACTTGTGAATCTATTGTCAAAAAAGGAATCTGGCAGTGAAGATCATTCCAGGCATTGACCTGGAGGTATGTAACGGTGTAATGTGTGTTGGTTTACATAGATTATGCTAGAACCAAAAGGAGTATCTACACTCTGGGAACATAAAGTATCAGGAACCTGATTACGGGCCTGACTAAGAGCCTCCATTACTGGGCTTCTAGATAGAACTTCACCTGGTTGTCGTGGATGGGATTGGATAACAGCATCTGCTCACTGCTCCTCGGGCGCCTGTCATAACTGCCCACTGCTCCCTCAGGGGATGTGTTAAATGCAGAGACCACATTTCACTGTGTGCACTTGGTGCTGTGCTGTCATGAAAGTGTTAACTAATCCCTTTCACTTCACTTCAAAATTCAACAATTCAGTGTCATCAGAAATTCTTTTTATTGAAAAAACAAGTATTCACTACATATAATGTGTGTTTTAATTTAAACCTGCTAAAAAATCTTAGCTGCCTGAGCACATGTTGAATTATAGTTAAAGGTAGGGCATTTTTGGAAAACACCACTTTCAGAGTTCAATTAAGCAAAGCTGAAGAATTTTATGCATGAAAAAGCACATTCATTACTTTTGAAACATATATGTGTCAATAAATATATTCAGACAGATTTTACTTTAACTTTATATTTTGTGATATGAAGATGACAGAAGTTCCTCTCAGATACCACAAGGGAACACGTGTGACTCCAATGGCTCTCTAGTACACCCTGCATGGCTATATATCCCTCCACCAGATTGTGAAATCAGACTCCATACAAGAATTTCAAAGTGACTTTTGTGACTTCAAATCACAGATTGTACAGTCTGTGTAAAGTCAAAGATGACAGGAAGAAAGTATGAACCAGTGGTTGGATTTCTCAACAATTTGAGGAGAAAAAGAAGGAATCAAGGACTCACAGCTCCCATTCCGAACCAAAATGTCCACATGACCAATACTTCACACTGGCCAATAATGTTTGACAAGAAGGGAAGGTGCAGGGTTCCTGGGTGCACAGAAAAAAAACAAAAATGCAAAATACACCTTTTGTTTCACAGCACAGTAAAATGTATGTAAAACCATAACATATTATGCTCTACAAGTCTTGTAACAATGGAACAAATGGAATATTTGTATATCTACGGCCGCGGCCTGGAGTGTCTGTACGTGCTGATAGAGCAAGGCCACTTTAAACTGAAGGGCCTGCATGACCTGATCTTGACGCTGCTGCTGCACCTGCTGCTGTTGTAGATTTCAATAAGGAGGTTTGCCTTTTTACTTCTTTACCAAAGGAAAAGTACAGCAGGCATCTTAGACAAGGTATTTTAGGCGGTGGTGGCCTAGTGGTTAAGGAAGCAGCCCCATAATCAGAAGGTTGCTGGTTCAAATCTTGAACTGCTAAGGTGCCACTTAGGAGCCACTGAGCAAAGCACCGTCCCCACACACTTGCGCCTGTCATGGCTGCACACTTTGTGAGCGAACATCCTCTTCAGGGTTTTCATGTCCGCTGCCCCCTGCTGTGGCTCGTTCATGCTGTCAAGGCCGGGCCGGGGGGCGCATTCACCGACATGGGGCTGGAGCTGAAAGCAGACTGTGGTTTGACGATACGTGCAGGCAGAGATTTGTGGAAACGAGGCAGGCGCAGAGGTGATCTGGAATAACTTCTGTTTGCCATGTTGGTGCTCGTGCAGCACGGCAGGTACGTGAAAGAGTTCAGTAGCAGGCAGCGGCACGCACCAGAAACAGGTGGAAAAGAGTAGCTGGTTACCGTGGTGATGTGCAGGCTGAGGTGTGCGCTGCAGCGAGGAGCTGGGCAGGAGATGAGGTAAGAAGGCGAGTTGTGGGGGTATTAGGTGCCACAGCTACAAATAGAAAAGTTTCATTGTTCTTTCTAGAGGCATTCATCCTCCATTCATATTTAATATTTCTAAAAAAAAAAGAATGCGGATGTCTTATTTCAGTATTAGGTGCCTTTTTTGTTAAGTACATAACTCCACATGTGTTCATTCATAGTGTTGATGCCTTCAGTGAGAATCTACCAATGTAAAATGGTCATGAAGAAAACATTGAAAGAGAAGGTGTGTCCAAACGTTTGGCCTGTACTGTATGTGAAGTTATGACTGGAACGTCTGGATTTCTACATTCTCAACTTTAAATGTTAATCACAAAACATTTTTTGTTAATCACAAAACAATTTTTTATATCAGATTACAGTGTCCCTGAGCAAATCCTAGATTCTCATAAATCCAATATGTTGAACTCATATACCACATATGCATGTGGTATGGCAGATTGAAAAAGCACTGACAAAACATCTCCATCAAGTGTCAGGACATCTTTGAACCTGTACCTGGACAAGATAAACTCATCAGAACTGTTGAAGACCAAGGGTTCATTCTGGGCAGAAGCAGCATCAAACAAAGACATATAGCTCATGCTTGTGCTCCCTTTCTGGGAAATGTATTTGGGTGACTTAGTCAGCTTCTGCTGAACTTCCACAAAAATGAGTTCTTCATGAAGAGGATCGGTGATGAGGCTCAAGCAAACAGAATAATCTCCTGCATGAGATAAAGGAGCTTCTACATTATGTGGCAGCGTTGCATGAGAAAGACAGTAAATAAATCCCCAGAAATCTGACTGAGATGTTCGCCCACTTCTTTATCATCCAGACCTGCATGAAGAACCAGAATTATGATGCGATTATCTTGAAATTTAAACAACGTCTTATTATATGAAGCAGAGAGAGAATATGGCATAGACGTCACTGCTGCATCGGTCTATGTGTGACGCAAACACAAGTTAAAGTGTAATGTTTAGGTGTGCGTTTTCATTAAGGTTTAAATGCATTATGTCTGTATAAGATGGAAGGACACTTGACACCACTTGAAAGGAGATGAAGGACACTTGAAAGGAAAGGAAGTAAAAACTGGGTGTCACAGGCAAATTTAATCTAGGTATGTGACTGGGATCCATGTACCAATGACCGCTGCTGACAGGGTGGCCTTGATAGTGGGCAAGCAGCTTTCGTAGGCCTCACAAAGAACATGGACCATGCGGTTCTTCAGGAGGTTCTTGGCCAGAATGCTCTGCAGACCTTTCAGGATGTCCACCCATTTTCTCGTTTCTGTCACACCCTCCGCCAGCACCAGCTGTGAAGCGGCCTTTGCTGGTGAACTCAGCAGAGATGGGGTCACCTGATACAGAAATGGCCACCTCTCCAGGCTGGGTGGGCGTCCCTTCTGGCGTTCCTTCTTTACTCCAGTGGGCTCTGGAATAAATAAACAGCATGAATTTATAAAAATGTTAAACAAAAAGGGGTTTATTGAGCCGATTTAGATCTTGAGCAATTTTTAAAAGTTACTGACCATTTTCTTTTCATGGATTTTAATGAAGAAAGCAAGAAGCATAATCCACCATGATTCATAACTTTTATGAAGAAGAATTTTCCAAGAATTATATTAATAATCAAATTATGATTTTTATCTTTCAGGGGAATACTGAAAACATTATCTTTTAAGGAGAAATTGTGAGGTTACTTGACGTAACCCCGGTTCTCTGATAACATGAGTGAGGTATCTCACTATGGGAACGCCCTCAGCGTGACCGATCGCGGAAGCACCAATGACACCACGTCCGTCGCAGACGGACCAATGGCAGCAGCACCCCGGGAGGCACGCCTCCCTATATCAGGTGCCGCCGCCCACCGGAACGGCCTTCTCTAGCATGCTCTTCCCCGTGCAAGGAGGGGAAAGCAGTGAGATACCTCACTCATGTTATCAGAGAACCGGGGTTACGTCAAGTAACCTCACGTTCTCTTTCAAACATTCGCTCGGTATCTCACTATGGGAAAGATATGGCCAACTCCCGTATTGCATGCTTTCCGAAGTACCTCCGTCCGGACGCACACGTTGCCGAAACAACTCTAATCAGCGGCACCGACACTAAGCACAGCGTGCGCGAGCGGCGGAGCTGTGACGTCGAGTCGGTAAAACCTAATAAATGTGTGTGGCGTAGCCCAGCTAGCAGCAGCACAAATATCACGTACAGAAACACCCCTGAATAAAGCCCAAGAGGTAGCCGTGGCTCTAGTGGAATGAGCCCTAAGCCCCTACGGGGGCGGGAAACCCCGTGCATGGTAGGCCATGCTGATACCCTCCACCAGCCAGCGTGATAACCGCTGAGATGAAATCGGCTTACCTCTGTATGGAGGAGCCCAGGACACAAACAGCTGGTCACTCCTCCTGAAAGCTCTGGTTCTGTCCGTGTAAACCCGCAAAGCACGTACCGGACACAAACAATGCAGCCTCCGATCTTCTTCTGAAGCAAATGGAGGGGGGTGAAAAGCGCTCAGCTCCACAGCGCTACAATTATAAGCAGAGTTAACAACCTTGGGAACAAATGCAGGGTTAGGTAACAGCACAACTCTAGCATCGCCCAGGCCGAAGTTCATACAAGAAGGATGAACAGAGAACGCATGAATCTCACTCACCCGCTTCGCTGAGGACAGCGCGAGAAGCAAAGCTGTCTTGAGGTTCAGGAGTTTCACACTCACTTGTTCCAGAGGCTCAAAAGGAGGTTCTGAGAACATCTGCAGGACCAGGGGCAAGTCCCACGAAGGGACGAAAAGCTGACTAGCCGGCCGGAGCCGGCGGGCGCCTTTCATAAAACGGCGCACGAGAGGATGCTGACCAACAGACGTGTTGTCAAACCCCACGTGGCACGCTGCTATAGCAGCTAGATACACTTTAACAGTGGAAAATGCCCTGCCCTTGTCCAACATGTCCTGCAGGAAACATAACACATCCGTAACCGAACACACAAAGGGCACAACCCGCCTCTGTTCGCACCACTGTTCAAAAACGCGCCACTTGCTGTCATACAGTGTGCGCGTGGATGGAGCCCTGGCACTCTGGATGGTGGTGACATATGCTACCGCGGTTGTATTGTCCGCCGCTACAGTAGAAGCCATGAGCCCCAGCAGGCGCAGGCAGGTCCTGAACTGGACCGCTCTGCCGCTGCTGAACAGACTAACGCACTGTTTTAACGACAGTACGCGTCTCTCGGACAGTGAAGCGCGAAAAGACACAGAATTTATCTGGAGGCCCAGATATTCTACGGTCCGGGACGGAACCAGTGCGCTCTTGGCGTAGTTTATACTGAAACGTCAGAGGGCATGAGCGGGGTCCCGAGGATCTGAGCGGGGTCAGAGCTGCTTCTATGCATTTGCTGAACACACGGGGCGCGAGGCTCAGGCCGAACGGAACCGTGAGAAACTCGTAAGCCACACCGTGGAAACAGAACCGGAGATACCGCCTGTGGGCAGGATAGATTCCGATGTGAAAATACGCGTCCTGCAGGTCCACTGTAGTAAACCAGTCGCCGGGACGAACCGAGCGAAAAAGGCCCTTGTGAGTGAGCATTCTGAATCTGAACTGCCTGAGGTGTTTGTTGAGAACACGCAGATCCAGAATAGGGCGGAGCCCTCCGTCCCGTTTTGGAACCAGGAAATAGCGAGAATAAAAACCCCGCTGCATTTCCTCCATGGGGACGGGCCTTATTGCCCGTTTGCTCAGAAGGGAGGTTATTTCTGCCTCCAAAACCTGAGCGGCATCCCCAGTTGCCAGCGACGAAACCACCCCGTTGAACGCGGGGGGACGTGCCGCAAACTGCAGCCTGTAACCTTTCTCCACCGTCGCCAGGACCCAGGGGTGAACTGCGCATGCGCGCCAGCTGTCGACACGGCGCGCAAGGGGGTTCATCTGCCCCACCAGCGGCGCGTGAGCACCATCTGGTGGAGGCGCAGAGGCATGACACTCTCCGCTTAAGTTTCGTTTTCGTTCGTGCGCCTGCGCTCTCAGCCATAGGCGTGGATGCGGCAGCGCAAGTTTTAATGAACCCCCGCTCCACTCTCAAGCTCGACCGAACAAGCTGAGGGGAGGGCGTAAGAGGAAGCACGGTGTGAACTGGTGCTTTGGTCCTGCAATGAAGCGGGGGAACAAAAGTGGCCGCTGAACATTGAACAGAACGTACTGCCGACGTGCACACCGTCGCCCGTTTTGCTGGGGGAGGGGCGAGTGTGACGTCGGTCAAGGGAGGGGGGAGGCCAGAGACCACGTGGTGCTGGCGACGCCCCTGCTGTGAGGGAAACGAATCCCTAGGTCTGCCGGCGCTTCTTACCGCTGGGGGGAGGAGCCGGGCGGTGCTGTGCAGCGACCGCCGCGTATGACGGCTTTGTCCCCTGTCTGAAGCTGGTAGCCCGGTGTTGAGCTCGGGGTTCAGCTGCCCTCCCCGTGGCCCGCGGGCCAGGTGACCTGAAGTCAGATCGGAAACCCCGGTGTTGAGGCGGGGGTCCCGGGCAAGGGGGGGGAGGGGCGCGCGGCGCCGGCTTGCGAGGCAGACAGAAGTCGAAGGCTTCTCCTTTCTTCTGGAGATCGCACCTCTGCCGCATTGCCTCGACTGTTGGGCCGAAAAGGTTCTTACAGTCCACCGGCGCGTCGAGAAATTCAACCTTCTCCCGGTCGGTGAGACTGGATAAGTTTAACCACAACGAGCGCTCACCCGCGACGGCGAGACCCATTGTACGGCCACAACTCTGAATCGCGCCGCGTGAAGTGCGCAGATTCAGGTCCGAGATCATGCAGATCTCCACCCAGGTCGCTGGATCGGGGTTGCCAGAGTCCAGCTGCTTTCCCAGCTCCTCGAGCAGTTCGGCTTGGTACGCCGTCAGGAGCGAGGTCACGTTAAGCGCCCTGGCGGAAAGCGTGTGTTGGAAAATGTATATAAGTTATCATGCTATTAACCTTTACTACCTTTTTGACATATATATCCCACATGTATTAAACTCTATTAATCCTTTTGACATATATATATATCTCGCATGCATTAAACTATATTAATCTTTTTAATATGCGCACTACATTGAATCATTGGTCTCTTCAGAAACTGGTGGGCTAAAGGCTGTTTGCAGAACAGAATGACCGCGACTTGATAAGAGGAGGCCTGCAGCCGCGGAGAAGCAAGAAAAACAAGAAGACCTTGGCGATGGAGCGTCTACCAAAGAGACAACCCTACATGCAAATTATAAGCTTATTTGGTGTGATCCTGTGATGAATGTACCGCCCTATTATTGAATAAAAAGAGAGGAAGCGGAAGAGACGGCAGAGCTTTTTGGAGGCTGCTGTATTGGTCATCTCTGATCGCTCTCCTTGCAAGTAAAAGAACTCAACTTCTTCGTGTCATTCTTCTCTGGTTTATAAGTGTTGGAACGGCGTACAACTCTAACATTTTATTGGTCCTTCGAGCCGGATTCCAAGACACCAAAGGACTCCAGCGGACGGGACGGATACCAGGAAATCCTTGGCCAAGGCTGACTCCTTAGTAGGGGTCAGAGACAGACCCCTTTGGGGACTGGGAGGCCGACCCGTCGGTTGGGATCTGGAGGTTGACGGAATCTTACGAGTGAGAGAAGGCACGGGGGTAAGTTGACTTCTGTTTAAAAGAAATGGAATGAATGGTAACAAGAGGTTACAAGAGGTTACAAGAGGTAACAAGAGGTTACAAGAGGTAACAAGAGTAACAAGAGGTTACTTAAAGGAAACAAACCCTGGGTATTCTAGACTCTGGCAGGTAACAAAGACAGTTAAATTCCGTGGGGGGGGCGGACCCCTCCCGTAAAGGGTTAAAATCCGCGGGGAGGACGGACTCCTCTGTCAGTGAAAAGGAACGTTCAATAGTAAAATAAGTGATTTAAAACTCATACAGGTGTATGAGAGTGCGCGCGGGTGTGAGTGTGTGGATGAGTGGGGGTGAAAGTCACTAGACGGACACTCCATACAAAACCTCACAGGGAAGGAAACAGCGACCCCTCGTGGACGCAGAGGCAAGGTATTTCCACCCCAAATGATTTGAGGTAGAAGTGAAATACACCACGAGAGGAATTTTGATACGCTGTCCTGTGAACAAATACCAGTGTTTTAGGATACCCCAGGTACGACACACTGGCCCAAATTTAGGTCAAAATGGGTAAGGGATCCAGTAAACCAGATCCGAAAGAAGAACTAAAATGTAAAGACTGGAGGTATGTAGAGCAGATTAACAAAGCCTACGTCGAGCCGTTAAATAAATGGATAACAAAGTACGGGTTTGATGGACAACTGAGATTAAAAAGTCTAATTGAGTTACAGGCAGCCATAAAACATACATGTAAAAATAAGGAGAAGCAAATGAAGCGAGAAGGGGTTGAGGCTTTAATACAGTGGATAAAGATAGCAGGAAAGAGAGAAGAGGGGGAGAGGAAGATAAGACAGGCTAGAGAGAATGCAGCACGTGAGGAGGAAAGGGAGAGAGAGGATCAGGCAGTTAAAGTGATGGAAGTGGAGAAAACTATTCTGTTTCTCCGCAAAGAAGACCATGAAGAAACTGGAAGTAGGGGAAGTCAGAGGGAAGGGGTGCGTAGGGCTGACGAGGAAGGAGTAGGGGAGGAGGGGGCAATGTGCCTGCAGCTCCCCCCCTGTATCTGGATATGGGATATGGCATATCCACGCCATGCACATAGACAAACTGATAAGAACTAAAAGGAAAAGACAAACCTATAAAAAAAAATGACACCTTTTGGGAAAACACTATGCGGGATACAGACACATTTTACCATGGAGGCGGAGGTAGAGGGAGACAGGGAGGATGCAGGGGATGAAGAAGAGGGGGTGTCCAAGGACGAGGGTGGAACACACAGGGCCAATGGAGAGCAGGCTGTTGGTCCTGTGGGAAGGTTGGGCACATAACCAGAGACTGTCTAGCAGGACCGGGAGATAACACGGCATGACTGGAGGAGAAGAATTAGTAGGGAGTAGTAGGGAGATCAGCAAATGGGGGTACAACAATAGTCACTGCTTCTAAACCAGTATGGGTGAGAGACCCCAAAGGAGCATCATGTAAAACGTGTCCATCCTTTTTATCCCAGAATGCCCTGTTAATTTGCTGGGAAGAGACGGCTTACTTAAATTAGGTTTGGCACTCGTCTCCACTCCGTAACAGGTGTGGAGCTCATGCCCTCTGACGAACTACATGTCACCATGTGGTATAAAAACTCTCCTTGGCCTGATCCAATATACGAAAAGAAATTGTCACGACTCACGCCAACAACCATAGTCATTCTTTATGTTTACTCGGACGGGCAAGGACGGGCGGGGGTCGCTTTACCTAGCAATGCTCCGGGTTGGTATCCACTGCACATCTCACTGTATAAAAACAGAGAGAGGAAGTCGTTGGGCACCATAGTTCAAGAAGGTGACAGCGCAACGGATTTGGGCAGACATGTGGGACAAATTAGAGCATAATTTGGAAATGGCTGTATTGGACAATACAGACCAAGACTGGAGTACATCCAGAAACCAGTGACATTTTCTGCTCACTGAAGAAGATGAAGATGAACTAGCACAAATCCCTCAATCATTGTGGTCACAAGGACCGTCTGATGTAGGACTGATAAAAGGAATTTTGCCGGTATAAGGCACGCCAAAACAGAATATCGGCCTTGCATAAGACAATATCCGCTTAAACCTGACACACTAGAAGGCATAACACCAGGGATACGTGACTTACAGCAAGCAGGGGTTATTATAGAGAGAGATTATTCCCCCTGCAATACACCTATATTCCCGGTGAAAAAGCAAGCTCCCTCGGTGGGATGGAGAATGGTGCAGGATCTGCAGGCAGTAAATGCTGCAGTAGTACAGCGAGCTCCGTGTGTGCCTGACGCACACACATTACTAAATTCCTTAAGACCAGATGCGTGAATGTTTACTGTGGTCGACATTAGCAATGCCTTTTTCTCCATTCCCATAGACCCAGACAGCCAATTTTGGTTCGCTTTTACATTTAAGGGGAAACGATACACCTATACTAGGCTTCCCCAGGGCTATTGCGAAAGCCCTACTATATATTCCCAAGCCAGGCATGCCAGCATGTCCAAATTTCAACCACCGGGGGGAAGTCAGATTCTACTTTACGTTGATGGTATATTAGTGGCTTCTCCGAGTCTGGAAGCATGTAAAATTGACACTGTGGCCCTTTTAAATCACCTAGCTATAGAGGGGCTACATAGTTAGTAAAAACAAATTGCAATTGTGGAATCCACAAGTCAAATACCTGGGTCACCATCTCAGTGCAGGCGGCAGAACTATTCTAGAAGAACGGAAAACAGCGGTCCTACAGGCGCCAAAACCAATTAATAAAAAACAAATGATGTCATTCTTAGGATGAACTAATTATTGTAGAAGTTGGGTACCAAATTACGCTGAGATTACTTCCCCACTCACGGCTTTAATTTACACTGAAGACCTGAAAATGACATCACCGCTAAATTGGACGTCAGAAGCAGAAAAAGCTTTTTGTGATATTAAACAGGCGCTGACCTCCAATTTAGCTCTAGCCTTGCCAAATTATAGTAAACCGTTTATACAAATGGTGGACTGCAAAGACAAATATATGACTTCTGTCCTAGGCCGACAACATGGAGACAACCTGAGGCCGATAGCATATTTTTCATCCAAATTAGATAGTGTAGCCCGCACAATGCCACACTGTGTGAGGGCGGTGATAGCAGCGTCGATGGCAGTAGAAGCAAGTGCCGGAATAGTTTTATTCCACCCATTGACCCTTAAGGTCCCACATGCAGTGGCTGCTTTACTACTGCAAACCAATATGATCTTTTTATCACCTGCAAGGCACCTCTCCTGCATGGCCACGTTGCTGTCACAGCCACATCTCACTATCGAACGATGCACCACATTTAACCCAGCCACATTGTTAACTTTACCCGATGACGGAGAATAACACGAACACACAGCTAAATCTAGATTAGATTTAAGTGACCAACCTTGCCTCAGGGTGAGTTAATATTCATCGATGGCTCTTCAAAGAAAAATTATTTGGGAAAAACATAAACGGGCTACGCCATGGTGACAGCAGTGATTAAAGCTGACAACTTACCATCGACTTTTTCAGCGCAAGCAGCCAAAATAATTGCTCTAACTGAGGCTTGTAAATTAATGAAAGGGAAAGATGTTACTATATATACTGATAGCCAATATACATTTGCTCAGTACTGGCGGAATAGGGGAATGGTTACATCTACAGGAAAATACAAGTGCAGGACAGGAGTTCTAATGAGACACTCCAGCCTCTGTGTGTGTGTGTGTGTGTGTGTGTGTGTGTGGGTATGTGCGTCTACACGCATTGGCAGACCTTATCTCTCTGGTATGTGTGTGTGTGTGTGTGTGTGGGGCCTATCTCTCTCTCTCTCTCGTTTTGTTTTGGAACTCTTAGCAATAGATAAATCAGCACAGCGATTTACAACGGGTCTCCACCTTATTCAGATTTAAAGGGAATATGGGAAATATTTTGAATTAACATTTTGTGTATCTTGTTTGTTTGTTTTCTTTTGTTTCTGAGAGTTTTAAAATTAAGTTTGTGAAAAGCTGGGGAAAATATATACATTACATCTAAACTGTGCAATTTTAAATTAATATTGTACTGTTGTATGTACACTTTGGGTTCTTTTTTCTGGGTTTTTTGTTGTTTTATTTTATTTAAGAAGGGAGATTTCCCAACGGCTGCACTGTCTGCCTCTGTTACTGTGTCTTTGAATAAGGTCCATCACACCTACACTGACCTACACTGACACTCACGCTGAATACGAAGACATAACACACTGATACGCATCCCTCTGACAAGTGAATTTTTTTCTTTTCTCATTGTTGATTCTAGTGCAGCCATGTAAAAGAAAAACAGTGGAAGACATATAAAAAAAAAAAAAAAAGGGCTTCACATTTATATTGTACTGTGGATTTTATTTCATTTCATTGTGTTGCCCCAGCCAATGACCGATATGATACTGTCATGGCCAACGCGCCTCCAGCCCGCTAGAGGGCACCTCACCAGCCTGGGAGATGGCAACCCGGAAGAGGAAATGGAAGCGGGCGGTGGCAAGTATAAAAGGGAGGTAACACCAAGGAGACACGCCCGCTCTTTGTATGAGTTGTATGAGTTAAATGAGTTGTATGAGTTTACTCGCCAGAGACGCTAGCTCTCTCACCCACAACCTACGATAATTGAGATTCCCGTAATACGACCTTCGCCTGCCCACGACTTCGAGAATTGCCTGATCCCCTGGAAACCACGAAAGGAACCCCGACCGGAACTTCCTGACTACAACCTCTTCCTGCCCCTGACCTTGAACCTACCTGACCCCTCGGTTAAGACGGGATTCCATGCTCCCCTACCTTTCTGCCGCCCAAGACCTACTCCCGTCCTCCCAAAGATACCGAACCATCCTGAAACCCGCCGTCTTCCGGTTCTCCTCTGCCCCGGTCCTTCCCAAAGATCCCGAACTGACTCCCCGCTGCGTTGCAGCGCGTCCATTACTTCCTCATTCCTCGCCGGCCAGGCGCCCCCGGTCCTCCTGCCCCGCTCGCCCAGTGTCCTCTACCGGTACGACGGCTCATCCCTACGCCGAAAGTATGTCTGCAAGTGCGTCATCGAATTCCCCCTGTGACAGATACTGTATTGTTCTTTATTTAAATGGTAGCATTGGGATGACTACATTATTCTGGTTATATCTTGCGCTGTGCACTTTTTGTTTCCTTGAACCCAGACCGAGAGCATTTAGAGAATAATTATTATTATTATTATTTACAGCAATAGGGTTATTGTCTCAGTTTTGGTTTGGATTTCAGTTGCATTTTTGCTGTTACATTTCCGTTATATTTCTGGGTCGCATTATTAGTGGAAGATGACAAGGACCTGTCATCCAAACTCCTCACATCCATTACTGTAAAACAGTTGTTGTTATTTATTGCCTTTTGTTCCTACCATTGAGTATTTCTTCCAAGGTTCAGCAAGCCTTTAACTGCCCTCACTCATTATAAATCGATGTCTTCTCAGGTGCTGTGGAACCCTGATGCAGAGCAGGCCCTCTTAGCTTTAAACAGACTCCCCACCCACATTAGGCCTCCAAAATTGTGACCGTCTCACCTCTGTTCTCCTTCACTATGTCCTGAAGCTGATTTTTCATGCATTCTTTTTTTATTTATTTTTGGGAGGTGCAAATTTTTGTGTAAAGACGAATCGGGTGCGTAACGGATGTTGGATGATACTGCTGTAGTAGTCTTTGATTTTCAGCATGACTGAGGATGTGTTTCTACGCGGGTTTTTGATGCAATTTGGATGTTACCTTATCGACAACTGTTAATTTCATTTTTTATTATTTACAATTTTTTAGAAAAAAAAAAAGATGGGCTGCGATTTTGAGCCATGGGAAAACACATATCTCAACAGGGGGGTTGGTGGTACAGCTACATATGGCTTTAGCCTATATAAAAAAAATTAAAAAAAATAATTGATACATGCTTGATGTGGTAAAAACAACAATTGGCTTCTTTAAGTGGAGCAAGCAGCTATTGTCACTCAACAAGATTGCGTGCTTTGTATGGGGCCATGACCATTATTACAGGTAAAACCAGCGGTTATAACTCAACCAGATTGTCGTTGCAGAAGTTGGGATCAAGTTTGGGATCAGGTTGTTTGATCGATTGCCCACAAACACCACCGGGTTGTGTGTCTTAGTAACCCTTTTATTACCAGTGTCCATATATCCAACAACAATAAGTAACCTATTATTCAAAATAGACAGCCTGGTGCCTGCAGACTGGCACCAGACGAAGCGGTCAACCCCGCCCTGGGAGAAGCTAACAGATCCAACTTACATAGATGCAATTGGGGTTCCCAGGGGGGGTGCCTGACGAATATAAAATAGCAAATCAAATAGCAGCAGGATTAGAATCAACCTTGTGTTGGTGGTGTACGATTAATAAGAACGTAGACAGGATCAACTACATCCATTACAATGTTCAGAAATTAGGAAATTGGACACAAGACGGTTTTGAGGCCGTGCATGGGCAATTATCCGCCACTTCCCTAATGGCTTTTCAGAACAGAATAGCGCTTGATATGCTCTTGGCTGAGAAAAATGGGGTTTTGCGCCGTGTTTGGAGAGCAATGCTGCTCGTTCATACCAAACAACACAGCTGCAGGAGGCAGTCTGACATTGGCCATTGACGGCCTGCGCACCCTCAACCGGAAGATGAAGGAGCATTCAGGGGTGGAAACTACGATGTGGGATTCCTGGATGAATGTATTCGGGAAATACAAAGCCCTAGTTCAATCTGTTTTAACATCTATGGCTGTATTTGCAGCAATTCTGACCTTGTGTGGATGTTGTTGTATTCCTTGTCTGCGCAGTCTTGTGAACCGTCTCATCACTACGGCCTTATCACCCAGGGAGGTTGATCCCACACAGTTATACCCGCTCTTGGAAAATAAAATCCACGATGAGGGCTTTGAGATGTCCATGGAGCCCAGTGACTTACAGTTGAGCCAACTGTTCTGAGAATCTATCTTCGAGAATTGAAGCAACATCCCTTTGAGTGTAAATGTATTGCTCAGTTTATGAACTAATAGTCGAAAATCCTACCGGAAGAGGTTATTAGGGAAGTACTATAGAAAAAAAAAAAAAAAAAAAGTTCAATACATGATAAACAGGGGGGAAATATTGGGGGACATATGCTTGACTCATTATGTTTTAAATGTATTTTTTGTTGTTTTAATTCTGAATTTCCTGAATTTATCAGGCTTTTTTGTTGTTTTAATTCTGTATTTCCTGAATTTATCAGGCTTTTTGTTGTTTTAATTCTGAACTTCCTGTATTTATCAGGCAAGGTGCTGTTTGGATAAGGCTGGAAACGACGTTCGGAAATATGGTGACTTATGGTGATAGGATGGTAGAATATGGATCTCTCAGCAGACTTGAATCTGCTGATTCAAAGAAAAAAAAAAAAAAAAAAAAAAAAAAAAAAAGGAGCAGCGTTTTGAATCGGCAGGGTAGCATTTATTCTGTCCTCTCCTGAACAGCGACACCACGTTTTTGTTCTCTTGAATGCTTGGTTGGTTGCATTGTGGTTTCGATTCGGTGCGTCATGTGGCCTGTTCTCAGCACCGTACTACAGTCCCTATGTGGTCCAGAAGGGCATTATCACTCTGTGTGGTACTCACGATTTTTTCTATTATTATTATTGTTGTTGTTATTATTAAGAAAAAAAAAAAAGATATATGTATATATATCACTATACTCACGATTTTTTCTATTATTATTGTTGTTATTATTAAGAAAAAAAAAAAAAAAAAAAAAGAATTAGAAAAAGGTTTGATACATGATAAACAGGGGGGAAATGTTGGAAAATGTATATAAGTTATCATGCTATTAACCTTTACTACCTTTTTGACATATATATCCCACATGTATTAAACTCTATTAATCCTTTTGACATATATATATATCTCGCATGCATTAAACTATATTAATCTTTTTAATATGCGCACTACATTGAATCATTAGTCTCTTCAGAAACTGGTGGGCTAAAGGCTGTTTGCAGAACAGAATGACCGCGACTTGATAAGAGGAGGCCTGCAGCTGCGGAGAAGCAAGAAAAACAAGAAGACCTTGGCGATGGAGCGTCTACCAAAGAGACAACCCTACATGCAAATTATAAGCTTATTTGGTGTGATCCTGTGATGAATGTACCGCCCTATTATTGAATAAAAAGAGAGGAAGCAGAAGAGACGGCAGAGCTTTTTGGAGGCTGCTGTATTGGTCGTCTCTGATCGCTCTCCTTGCAAGTAAAAGAACTCAACTTCTTCGTGTCATTCTTCTCTGGTTTATAAGTGTTGGAACGGCGTACAACTCTAACAATTGGTCAACAGCTGTTATTTGATTGTTGTTGAAAATTTGAAAATCACAAATAAAGCATTAAAAAAAAAAAAAAACACTAGGATAATTTTTGAGACTCATCTAAAGACAGGTAATTTAATCAGAATGTTCAAAAGAGAAAATGAATAAAAAGTGATACATCATGCAATGTGAAGTGAGCATGTGAATGTCCTGTAAGTGTGAACACTAGATCAACAGAACATGATCTAGCATGCACTTAACCTGGAACAACGAACAAGTTCCAGCATTTATCAGACGGCCTTATCCAGAGTGCTTTACAGTCAGTAGTGACAGGGACAGTCCCCCTGGAGCAGCTCAGGGTTAAGTATTGTTAATATTCCGTATTGACTTTGAGATTGACTAATTCATCACTAACTCACTCTTCTACTTTCTCTATCCTTCACCATCCACTCCACTGTGGAGGACAGAGGATGAAGGTGGACGCTGTAATACAGCTGGACCTAGATGTGACATAGTCACCGAATTCCACACGTCACATGCCACAAAATATATGTCGGTTTGTGATTTACTTCTTTACCTGCTATAACTGATCTATGTGACGATTTTAGGCCAAATGTGTTAAGTCCTTTGTGCACTAGGCCAGAAATATTTTCATCTGCTGGTTTTCACTACTTTAATTTAAATACAATTATGTTCATTTTTTTTTTCATCATCTAACTTTGGTTTTCCACACGGTGAAAGATAACACACATTTAAAGATTCAAACATTTTATTTTTTCTTATTTAGATGTCATTTCTTCCACAAACAGGCAAGCAGTAAAGCATCGGGTCTAGACGATGTCTCCTCTTCCTCCTTCAAAACCTGTGCTGACCAGCTGGCTCCAGGTTTCACTCACTGACTGTGAGTACCGGGGCTCCTCAGGGACGTGTCTTCTCCCCACAATTTTCCAGGACCGTCTAAAAGAACCGCTGAAATGGGTGGGCCTGAGGGACATAAAATCAGGCAAGTGATCAATATTATTAGCATTAACAGCTGGTTTTATAAAGCAATCACCTGCTGGGGGTGTCTGTGTAGTTCAATAGCAGCGTAAAAGAATTTCACAGATACAGGAGATGGTGTGAATATTTGTTGAAGGTAAATCACGCTAGATTAGGGAATAGCCTCATGTAATGCATATAAGCAGTAAGTGATTAAACATGTATTAAACATTTAGACACTAGATAAGCAGCCATTCTGAAAACAGACTCCACAGGGAGTTGAACCCCGCCCTGATCCTGAAGGTCAGGTGTGCCACCACCGGAGCCTTTTTTTGGCTTTAATTTTTTGCTACTACTGTTAATTATTAAACTGTTTAAGGAACTACAGGTTAAATTAGTGCCAATTTATGTCCAATTCATCTCCAATTGGCCTAGTTGTTTTGTGGGGGAAACCGGAGAACCCGGAGAAAACCCACGCTGACGCGGGGAGATACATGCAAATGTGCAAATCTCCACACAGAAGGGACCGAAACTCAGATCTCCTTGCTGTGAGACAAGGTGCTAACCACAATGTCACCGTGCCGCCCGTCACTAAATACTTACCTTCATACTTACCTTCATGCTTACCTGTACTAGTGATCACTATTGGTGCCGCTAGGGCTACTAATAGTGATACTAGTAAGGTGGAGGGAGGAGGCACATCTCGAAATCCATGTCCCAGATGACAGGAATGTTGTTCAGCTCCTCCAAAAAATCATCCAGACTGGCTTCTTGTTGGGGTCCCTGTGGACTGTCTGCTGCTGGGTGGCTGGTCATCATTTCCTCCTCCGTCTGGTCCTGAAGAATCCAGCGGTCCTCGTTGCTCTCAAACTCCATGGATGATGTGCTGGTGGAGGGCTGGTGAGCACTGATGATACTGGGCAGAGGTGTGGCAGGACCATCCTGTACCTGCGGCCTGCTCCATGGAGGCAGGAAGCCTATCTCCACAGCCAGGTCCCAGATTCCAGGAACAAAGCTCAGCTCGTCCACCACATTATCCGGAAAAACAACCTCCTGAGTGTCTTCCTGGTGGGGTGGCTGTCGAGTAGCCTGCAGCTGCTGCATACAGGGAATGCTCCACAGCAGAGCTGGAGGGGAGTTAGTGTTGCTCACACATGCCCACGGTATACCTGAGAAGTACAGTGACATGAATACATTGAGATATTTGGTGATAATTTACTGACTTTGATAACTTACAATGGACCATATCTGGATACACAAAACTGGATACACAAATACTGAATTTACAGTGAGCTGCACCTGTGGGTTTTTTTTCTTATTGATCTTGAGTTATGAATTATGAGGAAAGCAGTATAATACCGAAGAGAAAATACAGTATTATGTGGAGTTTCTTAATGTCTTACCAGTGTGAAGCATGTAAGCTGGTATTTTTGGCAGGATCCTGCGAGGTGGCCTTCTGGTGACTGGTGGCTCCTTGGTCTTTTTCCGAGGGCGGCCCATCCTTCACCTGGAAAAATCTCTCTCTGTGTTCTAAAAAAGAAAACTGTGCAGGTAATAAATTATGCTAACCTAAGTTATACTAAGCTAAGTTTTGCTACGCTAAATTATGCTAAGCTAATCTGTCAACCATAAGCTAAAATTAAGAAACTACAAAATAAATAATAAGTCTAAATAGAAACACTAACTAATAACAGTGCTAAAACAGTAAAAGAAGTTAGCCTTTAAAAAGGCTTTTGGTGTGAAAAGTTGAATTTTTTGTCTGAAGAAAGCAGGAGTAATAAAAATACAACTGGCTCCTTCAGTGTTGCCTAGCGACTGTATGTTGTAAACATATGTTCACATGGAACAGCACTGAGAAGCCAATCAGGAGCCACATATTAAAGCAGAAACATTTTCTCTATTCATATTTGAACCTTTGCATATTAGAACTGAAAATCTCTTTCTGGTCAAAATACGTGTTTGATATATTTTTGAATAGCCAAATTATTTACATTTACTGTCCAAATGAATAAAATTTAGCAACATTTAGCAACTGAATTTTATTTAGTTAAATTATTTTATTTTATTTTACTGTTTACTAATACTGCTAGAGGTTGCATAGAGGTTCATTCTTGAAGAATATATTTTAAAATATATACTTTCAATGTTCAAGAGAGGAAAAGTACAACTTCAAGCATTCCTAATTGCAACGATTTCTTATGTCCACTAGATGGCGGTAAAGATCTCACTCAATCATTTACAAGGTCTACTGATGTTTACTTAGACGTCAGTAGATTTATTTCTGTTTATTTAATATGGTGGCAACATTCACTCCTTTAAAACAATTGCGTTTTAATAAGTGGAAATTATGAATTCAAATCAAATCAACCTTCAGAAAGGTCAGTGACTGTGTCAGGTGCTGGAACATCTACTCGTCATGGAGCGGGTGGAACGCGGGGAAAAATGATTCACGAAGAGGTTTCAGGTGTAGCTTATTTAACTTTTTAAAATGTATAGGCTGTTTAACCAAAGGCCAATGTTTACACTGTAAAAATGTTTTGTTATTTTGTCACTCAATAACCAGAACAGTATTTTTCACTTACAGATAAATTTTGCACTTTTGCTGAATTTACCAGTATGTTACTGTCTCATTACCGAACATTTGCAGTGATTGATTGCCCCAGTAATGGGTACACAACACAGTATTTATGCACATCAGGCAACATTTACTTTTATGTTAACAGATTGGATGAATGTGAAATAGCCTGTGGGATGTGGAAGTTGAGGGCAAAGCTAAAACCTGCCTTAATAAAGCACAGGTATAACCATCATACTTGTATACATTCTTTATCTAATTATACTACGTCTATGTTACTAGACATGATTACTTGCAAAAGATTTAGGTATAGACACTGGGGGGGTTCTAAATGCACTATTTCTATATATATTTTATATATATGTAAATAAAGACTTTCTCATTACAGTCTCATACAGACACTGAAGGATAAGCCACTAACACAGTGCATGGTGACTTGTATGTTCTGTGGCCAGAATTCCATGATGAACCATTGTTACGTCCCCGGTCTAGGGTCAGGGACATAACAAATGGGACATATGAGTATAAACTCCAAAACGACGCAACAACACTTAATACTAATCTTTTATTACAACAAAGACATTTAAACAACAACAGAAACACAAAACAGGTCTGGGCAGTCTAAGTCCTATCTTCTCGTCCTAATCCTTCACTTCACCAACAACATTCTTCTCTACCAACAACAGTCTATCTTCCACAAACACTCTCCTCCTCTTTTCACCAACTCTCTTCTTCTTCACCAAAGCAGCCACCATTTTGAATCCTCTTCCCGACTACAGCCCACCAATCACAGCAGGAAGTGGGAGGAGTCCAATCATGGGCTGATGAGGAGCCACCCTGCAACATTACACAGAAAGAAAGAGAGAGACACACACACAAACACAACAGAAAACACCCATAGTCTGCCACGGGACGTCACAACCATGTTGACCATGTTGATGTCTGTGAAACGTAAGTAACCATCTGATAATCTACCATGTACAAACTACAGTGATGATGTGGCTGCTTCATTCATCTCTATACATTTACTTACAGTGCTCGTCCAGCATCTCAGGCCTCTGCTTCATCTTCACCCTCCACCCATCCAGCATCTCAGACCAAAATCAAATCTAATCAAATCTTATATACACACATTATAAACATTAATGATTGCTAAGATAATACAGGTACACATAAAATAGTACAATAGTGATGTGCTAGATGGTCCTAGTCTACACGGTCTCCAGAGTACCAGCAGCTCAGCTTTATGTCTCTATGCAGATTAGTCACCATCCTGAATGTGTCCAGTGATGGTGGTGTCATCTTCAAACTTCAGGAGTTTTCGGGGGTTGTTGTCTCTGGGGTGGGGTGGGTGACATGTATAAATATGAATTATTAGAATTTATGGTCATATGCCAGGGGTCTGTTGTCTGTAGCTGGTAATGTCTCTCCACACTGACGCCGGGTTGTTGACCAAAAACTATTCATTCCACTTCTCAGAGTAGCTTCTTCTGATTTCCCTGGACAGTGTGTGTTTTATTGATCCAATGTTTTTACCATGGTATTAAACACTCAATGACCTTGATGTTATGGACATTGTTACACTTGTAAGTGCAAATGTAGAATATATTTATAGATATTTCATATTCAGTCAACAGAATTCAACACAAGTTGTACAGTTATATCATCATTTTTTATATCTTGTCTGTGTTTAAATGCATATGTATCTAAGTGTTTTTATGTCTTTTTTATGTCTTTTAGGCATGATCAGTTTTGCATGTTTACTGTGATTTCACAGCTTGAAAGGAACAACGACTTAACTGCTGAACGAGACCAAGTTAACCACTTGCCGATCAGTTAGGACCTTCCCACGATGACAGTGTCCAACAGACGGTGTTTGGCTGAAAAAAGGTTCCTCATGTAGAATGTAATTGACATATATTATGTGCGCTTATTCAGCTGCTCAGAATGTGCAGCTAAATGTTATCCATGTCTGGTGCCATCTTGTTTCTACTAGATGTGAAAGGCAGGTGGCACAGATAAGAACTGGGTTGAAAGACACTGGGGTCCTAAGGATGTTAAAGGAACGGCCTGATTTGGTAACAATGCTTTTCCCCTCACTGTTCTTGACACACAGTTGAGATTTATGACATTTCGGTTGAGACCTTTATCAGAATTCTACATTGTATTTAGCATTTACAACTCTTTTATGCTTTTACTGCTATTTTAGATTCAGTGTATTCATTGGTGTTATGTACTTTCAGTCTTAAGTCATTCATAAATTGAGTTTCAAAAGATTCTGTGTGTGATTTTGTGCTCTATTAGAGTTGACTGTATTAGACAATATGCATTACTTAATTCCTGACATCCTATTTGTACTTCAGGCAGCCTAAAGGAATGTTAGTCTGGGAATAGGTATTCCAGTTGTTCTACTGTTGAGTTGTAAACTTCCTGTGCTTCACTCATAGAAACATCATGATTGGGCAGTCTTGCAAGCTCCTCTGGCGTAAGCTGACGGGTTAACTTGACATCAGGGACTTCAATTCCAGCCACATCTGCCAAGTCTGGGCCATTGCACCATAAAGCTCATCAACCTAAAAATAATTCTGCATCTCGATTCTGCATCATCACAGAGATGTTTCATGGTAAACACATCTAGCACATATGATAGATCACATTAGATCACACTAGCACAATCATTCTAAAGTCACAAGGACCTCTGGGTAGGGCCCCACAAACACACCCAAACACACCTTAATGAAATATATATATTTGCGTGTGGCAAGAGTATGTGGGGGAAAGAATGCGGTTCTCTTCTGAATTCAGCTGGTTCAGCTGGCTATTTTCGCATCTCAGGTAATGGAAGTTCCGTTCTTCTTGGAACCTGCTGAGATGAGTCTGAAGCAATGCTAAGAAAACCCAGCAATACCTTAAACTAAACAATACTAATACTTAGTGGTAGCAGCAATATTTGATTCATTCTTCCAGCTTAAAAAATATACAGCATGTACAAAAATAGCTGATTAGAGCTGATATTATCAGTGTAAAAAGATACTGTAAACTGGTCGACCACTTTTGTTGTTTTCCATGTACTCTTCTAAAGCAAAAGATTTGCAATTTAGTCATTTGTTATTCAAAAATTAATAAAGGTGTTTAGGGGTTTAATACAGACTACACACGAGACAAGGGAACATAAACACGCATAATGACCCGACTGCGAACAGACACAAACAGGATAGCTTTATACAATTATATAAATAGACACCAGGTAAACACGATCAGGGAACATTACACGAGAATAACATGAAACTCCGGTCCGGACTGCGGATTCGGAGTAACCCCTGCCGGTCCGGATCATGACAAAAGGATTGCATCAGCACTTTGGACATTGAATTGCCATTTGCAAAATGAATTTCCTTTTGAATAAATATGTAGAAAACCCATGGCAAAACAGAATGCAATTGAGTGAATTGTTATTATATTTTTTATTAAAAAACTTCTAAGGATTACATCAGTTTACATGCACTAATTGAACATTGCATTGCCAATTGCCCATTGAACTTCCATTTGAATATTAAACTGGTTTTCTGATCATGACAGTGAGTTGACTGCACTGCAGTGTCCTCCACAGTCACCAGATCTCAATCCAATCAGACATCTTTCTGATAGGGTGTGACGAGAGATTCGAATCATGGATGTGTAGCCATAAAATTTGTAAGGGATGTTTCCGTCATCTTGTTGAATCTATGCTTTGAGAATTAAGGCACTTCAGAATCAGAAAACTTCATTGATTTAGGAAAAAAATGATTACATAATGACAAACACACAAAGACACAAGAATGTGAAATAAAATATGTCTCAATAACATCTATAGAAAGAAAATTCTGCTGAGTGAAAAAATTTAAAACTACAGAAGGCAAAATGGTCTAACGTGGTACTGGCAAGGTGTACCTAATAAAGTGGCCGGTATAATGTCACTAAATATAAATGTATATATTTTTAATAATATTCAATATTATTAATATAATATTATTAATATAATAGCAATATTCAAGCTGGGGATCGTCATCATACATCATAGTTATATATACATATTTCACATCGGACGTGAAAAGCAGTAGCGCCTGTTTAACTTACTCACAAACGTCCGAGGGCAGAACGAAAATTGATTGGGTCAGAGAGAGAACCAATCAAATTGTAGAGGAGGCGGGTCTAACGAAATGGAGGGAAGAGGTGGGAGTTTAAAAAATAAATGTCTCTGTGGCAGGATCCGTGAATGGATTTTTCACTGCGCTTAGTACAAAAGTAAGATTATTTAAAATGTATTTGATTTACAGGCTTTACTTTGAGAAATTGGTTTAAGGCTTTGAGCATTATTGTTTTGCTTAAAGCAGGTTAGCATTCACTTAGCATTAGCTATTATCTAGCATTATTAGTAAAATCAACCACGACAATTCTAATGAAATGCTGATTGCATGTGATGCATGACTCATATTTGCCTATTTTATAACCACTTCAAAGTTTGCTGTAAAAACGGAGATATTATGTTTTTCATTTTTCCAGCAGCCATCACTTCAGGTCAGGTTTGGTATTTGAATTGGCTTTTTTGCTACATTATTATGATCTCTTATTAGTGGTGTAGGGTTTTGAAGGTCTGGGGAAGACTGTTTGTAGCAGTAGTTAATATTAGTAATGTAGGGCAAAGCTGTGCTGTCAGCATTATTACTGTTGGTGGTTCAGATTAGTTATACAGTAAAGTTATTGCCCTCGAATAAAGAAGGTTAAAGATCCTGGGGTGACACACAATAGTAAATAGTAAAAAGTCCGTAAAATGTCTTTCCTGACTACAAAGGATTTGAGCTGCCTGGTGACACTTTCTGAGAATCTCCTCTGTGTTGGAGGAGAACTTCAGCAGGGGATCGAAGATGATGCCCAAGTATTATACTCCTCAACTAGCTCTACTGGCTTCTCGTGGATGGAGGTAACTGCTGCAGCCAGGTCCCCCTGCTTAGTGGTGAAGATCACCAACATCTCCTTGGTTTTACTGATGTCCAGTTCCAGACATGAGGTGTCACACCAGTCCACAAACTCCTGCAGAAGCGGACCATGGTTGTGTGAGGGGCCTGACAACAGAGACTGGAGGACTGTGTCGTTGGCGTCCTTCACCGGGTGTCTGCCTGCAGTCATCTGTATATAAGATGAGGAGCAGAGGAGAGAGCATGCAGCCTTGTGGTGACCAGGTGGAGGTATAACGGAGGTCAGTTTTTTTAACCAGTACTCTCTGTGATCTGTTGGTCAGAAAGTCCAATATCCACAGGATTGTCTGGTTGTCCAGATGAAATTTGGAGGAAAGTTAATTAGCCAGGATGTGGGGGTGCAGGTTGTCGAAAGCTGAGGACAAGTCAGCAAATAAGTCTTATTGAAGAAATAGATTTATGTATTCAAAGAAATTAGTTCATCGATTTTCAGTTGTCAAATATAAATATATTTTTAATGTATTAATTATTTAAATTCTGGTTATTCATATATATGCACATATCAATACTGAAGACATGATCCTTACTAGAGCTTAATACTTTCAATGTCTGTTGCAAAAAGGTTCATTGTCCACTTTGTCCACAAACACTATTTAAACCTGCATTACTAGTGCATCTTAAAAATTGAAGGTTATGTTTTATTACTTTTTAACAGCAATGTACAATTAGATAACTAACTTTACTAATTTTTCCTGGTTCTCTGCTCAAAGGATCCAAAATATGCAGATGCAACCTCAAGTGCAGAACCCAGAGACGTTTCCCATGATATTAGAAGACAATGCTGTGAAGGGACAACATGGTAGACCGTATACGGTAGACTATAGACCGACTCCTGGTGTTCTGCAGGCATCATGGAAGCGCTTACAAACTGTTGAGAATTTGCCTGCTAATGTTTACTTTATTACAGTGTAATACAATTTAAATTTGGTACAATACATTAATATTCATGTCCTGTGTTTTTTGTTGGCTGGAGCAGGTCATCAGCCAGGAGAGAGACATCCGCGCAGGAGACAGAATACAGGAAGTAGCGAGAGGTCAGTACACCACCCGACATCCCTAGACCAGGAAAGAGGTGCACTGGTCCGAATCTTGGACTCAACCAATCAGTTCCTCCACTCTTGTCTGTCCCCGTGCAGATCAGCGATATGTCATGCAGCAAAGTCCTCAGTTCAGGCTGCACTCTTTCCCTCCTCTCTTCCGCTATGTGGAGCAAAGTGAGGAAACTCGGGGTGCGCTGGCAGCAGTGGGGTCAGTGAAGGTGGACTGCTGTTTAAATGGAGTAACCTTAAAGATGCAGTTTTTTTATTCTGGATGACATTAATCGTCCATTTCAATGTTTTTGTAAAATCTGGCGCATGGGAACGCACGCTCCTTGTTGCTGGTGGGAACGCAAAGGCGATGCAGCTAGACTGCTCTGCCCCGTCCATTTGAACGCACTTATTATAGGGAACCTGTTGTCCCCAGCATGCGGATTAACCTGAGGGAGGAAGATAAACGGCGCTTCTGACCCCAAGAAGAGCACAGCAGGAGGACCCGTCCCTGCTAGCCCTGTTGGATTGAGCAAGATACGCCGTTAAGTACAAAAAACCATATACAGATACAGTACCCACACTAAAGTATTACTGACAATTTGCTATATTGAAGGACTCAGGCTCCTGTATAAAATACAACTGGAAGACGGAAATGTTGCAGATTGATGAGCTCTGGAGCCCTTTTTAATAGTCATATCCAAAATTAAACAGAGGAAACAATTTTTTTTAACTTACTTGTGACTGTAGTTATTCATTCCAACTAATTACAGATGTTTTGGGACAGTTTTGAAAATATCACATCATATGTATATTCCCCATTTTTATGTTTATATTTTCCAATCAAAAGAAAAACTTGCAAAAAAAACTGGCTAAACAAGAACAAAATGTATTGATTTGAAATTTGAAAAATATTAAAAGTAATACTAAAACGATATAAAATAACTATGTTAAATTCCAATAATACCTGGAATAAATGAACTGTATCCACATTATTGTGTATCATGGCATTGCTTGAAGCTGTTTTTTTTTTTGACGTGTGGCTCCTGGCACTTTCTGCAGTGTTTTCACCCTTTGATCACCTCATCTTGCAGTATCTCATCGCCGCTTGGCAGAGAGGTGGGGGTAGAAAAAATATGAAGTAAAATGTATTCATTTATTAGCCAGCAATTTCGATTATATAACTAATTTGAAATAAACAATGCTGTACTCAGCAAATAAACAAAGAACATCACACAATTAGAGGGAGAAAACATAAAAAATATATAACTGAAAAATATATGAAAAATATCGTAAATAAATTATACAACAGAGAGTACATACCTTTCAGAAGAAGGGATCCGAAAATACCTCAACCTCTTCTGCACACAGGAGATCCTCTTCATCAGATGAAGATTGAACAGTACAAATAGCTGGACTGCTGTGTTGCACCAGAATGTCCAGCACCTCCTCAGTCGTAAAAAACTTGCTTCTTTGCTGCGCCATCATAGTTTGGTCTTCTTTCAGAATCTACAGAAACAGCGGCGCCTGTCTTGTGTTGTGGACTGTTTTGCCTGTAATTCTGTACAATACGCGCAGGCATATCTCACGATCGCATTGATCGATTTGAATGGTTTGTTTTAATCGTCTGAGCCTGTAGAATTGTGGGAGCATTTGTGGAAATAACACCATTCACCACACACCATACGTGCGGGCATGAAGGCTGTGTTACGGTATGTTACGTCCCTGGTCTAGGGTCAGGGACATAACAAATGGGACATAGGAGCAGCAACAACACTTATGGCTAACCGTTTATTACAAAGAAGGACATTGAAACAACAAAACACACACAAAACAGGTCTGGGCAGTCTAAGTTATTCTTGTCTTCTGGTCACAATCCTTCTTGCTTCACACCAACACTCTCTTCGCATCACCAACAACACTCTCTCCTCACACCACATCCTCCTCTTGTCCCAAAGCAGACGCCATTTTGAGTCCTCTTCCCTATTACAGCCCACCAATCATGGCAGGAAGTGGGAGGAGTCCAATCATGGAGCCACCTGCAACATTACGGAGAGAGAGAGAGAAAGAGAGAGAGAGAGAGAGAGAGACACACAAACAGAACACACCCATACTCTGCCACGGGACGTCACAGGTAATGTCTTTGCCCTTTTTAGGCGTGCGGCAGGTGTGCGATTTTTACGCTGTGTATCGGGCTGCCGATTTATTTGGAATTTATTAATCGTCAGACATGGTCAAGCAGAGTTTTTTGGTAATATTTGTTCATGTGCGTGCTTTAAATGTGTGTTTTGTTTACGTAGTTTTGATATAAAATAATTTTTCAATAAATAAGTTTTTCCTTGATAAAATTGTGATAACCACATATATTCATTTTCCGTTTCTCTGTAGGATGATGAGTCTCAGCTTGTGGAGAAACTACAGCAGCAGATGCTGGATCAGGGAGAGGTACGTTTACACCCGCCCACTCCCCGACACACACACCCACTCCCCGATATTCTTCAAGTCTTGTGTAAAAATCACCTACTTTCTGAAAATGCTGAGTGATTCTTGAGGTGATTATTTTATTTTTTTGCTTTTATATCAGTGTTAGTGTCCCCTAATACTGTATCTGAAATCTCTTTCTGAAATTCAGCCTTTTGCATAATTACATCCACTTTGATCCAGTCCAAAAATGAGATTTCTGTATGAATGTCTGTAGCTTTCAAATGCTAATGAGGAGGAGAGAGGCGGGACGAGGAGGAGAGCGACCTATAGAAGTTGAGGGGACATTAGTGAAAATAACATCATCACACCATTCACCAATTACTGTCTGGTGCAGAGAGTTTTAATTCTATTCATTATTCTAAAATCACTGTTTTTACAGCCTTTTGCATGAAGTAACTAAACAAATACATTAGTGCTCATTTTCAGAGAGCAACTGCAATGATGACATAAGGGAACAAATTCCAGATCAGACTGTTTGAACTGCCGCTCTCTTCTTCATCATCTGGAAACGACTCTTTTGCTGCTCATTTTTCTGTTCCAGCAACATCCTGAGTGTCGCAGATATGCTGGACAATCTAGGGATAAACTAAACATCTAGGTCACCATCCCACATGCCTCACATCCTCTTTGCATTGTGGTCTATCCATATCAGCTATGGCTCATGTTTTTCTTCAGCCAATTAACATTTATTTGTTCAATTTCAGGTTGACACTTTTTTTTGTGAAGTGATTGTCAATGTGAAACCACAGCACAGCACATGGTGACACAACAAAATGTGTCCTCTGCTTTTAACCATCACCCTTGGTGAGCAGTGGGCAGCCAGTAGTGCATGCCTGCAGGAAAGTTCCATTTGCACTGAGAGAGAAATTTAAGAAACAAACTTGCATGCATGGAAAGTTATTGAACGTTATAAAGGAAGATTGATGAACTGACTGATTGGGTGAGATCTCATACTGCAGAAGACAAATGATGAATTACAAATATGTTTGGATGCTAAAGATGCTGTGACGCTAGCTGTGATTTCTTATTTTTCCTCTCCACTGCTCTTAGTTCCCTTCGACTGCTGTGCAACGTCTCAGATAGCCAGAGAGCAGGGGGAGAAGTTATTTTGGGTGTGGAAGAAAGAGGGCAGAGATGATCCATAGAAAGGAAAAGTGAGGAGAATGTTAGTGGTGGCTTCCAGGGGTAAGGAGAAGAACGAGTCAGAGATATGAAAGATGTGAAAGAGTGCAGGAAGGTGAGACCGAGTGAAGGTTATGTAGAATGAGTAATTAATGGTGGTCAGTCTTGGATCCGATAGGTAAAGTGAGGGTGAAGGACAGAATGTGGTGGTCAGAGATGTGAAGTGGAGTGGAAGAAAGGACGGTAGGTGGAGACGGACGAATGAAGACCAGGTCCATTCCCTTTCCTCTTTTGTTGCTGTTGGCCCAGGATAAAGAGTGGAGATTAATGAGGCCCAATATATGGTGCGAGGCATGTAAGACATAAAATATCCGTACAGGTTGCATCAACAGAAAAAACTGCTCACATTCCCTTTAAATGTTAGTTACTTTTACCTGAGCATGCATGTCATACGAATAAGTGAAGCGCTATAATAAAATTTCATACTGCATCACATGAACTAATATAAAGTTATTCCGTCAGGTTTTTGTTTTTTTTCTAGCAAACTCCATGCAGGATTTCATGTGTCTTGCTCCGAGGAGAGGCTTTTGTCGGGCCACTCTTCCATAAAGCACTGTATATGGAGAAGATCCGTAGAGAGGATCGTGAGGTCCTGGACGTAGCTGAGTTGGTCACTGTAACATGGATGAGATGCTGCTGCTGGGGTCTCTGCTGTCTCCCACAGTGAAAACCCTCAGGTCTAGCAGAACTACATGATGGACCTCCTCCCTCCTGCTGTAATCCAAGACAAGTTGACAAGTTAGGCCTTATCAGGGCTCTTAGTTTTTGTAACCTCAAAATCAATAGAAATCGAACGAGAATTGCTGGTGTCTTCCTCCTGTAAGTCGCTTTGGATAAAAGCATCTCATGTAAAAGCATCTCATGTACTTGTAAAGCATCTCATAATACCAATGTCTGGTAATTTCTTTTCATCTTTTAGATGAAATAGTTTAAGTAATGAGAGGAGATTTGGAGATTTGATATTAAATTACCTTATACTTATAAATGTTCACCTAACCTGCATATGGTCTGAAATTTTTTCAGAAAACATATTTCACGTGACCACCTATCAAACTCCCATATCTGACCCAGTACTGTATGTAGAGGCATCAAGTTCAGGCTATATCCAGTGCCAGCAGAAATTAAGGAGCCCTGTGTAGGACTTTATCTTGTCTTCATATCATCAAAAAGGACTATCTCTCAGAACATCCTCCATATTCTCAATGTCATACATCATTAGTGGGGAGCATAATTCATAATAATCTGAATTGTTGTGAAGTTTTTTTTTTTTTTTGACAAAACATGCAAGTTCTCTGGTACATTTATACAGGGTGTCCACAAAACATCTATACAAATTAAAAAGTGTATTACAAGTAGCAATCAAATTGTAACTCGGACAGGTACTCAAGCAAAATGATACACAGAGGTGTATCACCACAGGGTGGTGCCTGCTTGGCACGTGCAGAGTTATCTGAATACTTAAGACCGTTTTAAGACCATACTACCATATGAGTGTGAACGTCATTGTGAAACGCAGCACAGCACACGATGACAGTGTACGGAGCAGTGTGTGAGGACGGTGCTTCCCTCTTTTGAGTAGATATTTTAAAATAGATATTTCAATCCATGAATCTATGAAACCTCTAATAGTTTTAGATCACAGTAAAACTAAATAAACGAAATAACATTGAGTGACTAAAGGTTTATTTCATTTATTTGAACATGTAAAATAAACATGTAAAATAAAGTGAAGTGATTGTCACATGTGATACACAGCAGCACAGCACACGGTGCACACAGTGAAACTTGTCCTCTGCATTTAACCCATCACCCTGAGTGAGCAGTGGGCAGCCATGACAGGCGCCCGGGGAGCAGTGTTTGGGGACGGTGCTTTGCTCAGTGGCACCTCAGTGGCACCTTGGCGGATCGGGATTCGAACCGGCAACCTTCTAATTACAGGGCCTCTTCTTTAACCGCTAGGCCACCACTGCCCCAAGTGTTGAACATTTGTTTGCAAAAAAGATATACATTTTCAGTTCTGATGTGTAATTGTGCAAATGTGAATAAATAAAATATTTCTGCTTTAATATGTGGCTCCTGATTGGCTGCTCAGTGCTATTACATGTGAAGGTATGTTTACAACATACAGTTGCTAGGCAACACCGAATGAGCCAGTTGTTATTTCATTACTCCTGCTTTCTTTAGACAACGAATAGAATTTTTTACCCCAAAAGCCTTTTTAAAGGCTAACTTCTTATACTTTTTTAGCATTGTTATTAATTAGTGTTACTGTTTAGACTTAAATTAACTTAATTTAGTCAGTAGTTTCTTCATTTTAGCTTCTGGTTGAGAGATTAGCTTAGCATAATTTAGCTTAGCATAACTTAGTTATAAAGAGAAGGTGAAGGATGGGCCGCCCTCGGAAGGCCAAGGAACCACCAGTCGCCAGGAGGCCACCGCGCAAGATCCTTCCAAAAATACCAGCTCACATGCTTCACACTGGTAAGACATTAAGAAACTCCACATAATTCTGTGTTTTCTCTTGACTATTCTACTGATTTCCTCATATTCATAAGTCAGGATAAATAAGAAAAACAAACAACAGGTGCAGCTCACTGTAAATCCTGTATTTGTGTATCCAGTAAACATATATGGTCCATTGTAAGGTATCAAAGTCAGTTAATTATCACCAAAAATCTCAATGTATTCATGTCAGTGTACTTCTCAGGTATACCGTGGGCATGTGTGAGGGACACTAACTCCCCTCCAGCTCTGCTGTGGAGCATTCCCTGTATGCAGCAGCTGCAGGCTACTCCACAGCCACCCCAGCAGGAAGACACTCAGGAGGTTGTTCTTCCAGAAGACGTTGTGGACGAGCTGAGTTCTGTTCCTGGAATCTGGGACCTGGCTGTGGAGATGGGCATCTTGCTTCCATGGAGCAGGCCGCAGGTACAGGATGGTCCTGCCTCCCCTCTGCCCGGCGTGGTCCCTGTCACCTCCGTCACCAGCGCTCATCAGCCCTCCACTAGCACATCATCCATGGAGTTTGAGAGCATCGAGGACCGCTGGATTCTTCAGGACCAGATGGAGGTAGAAATGATGACCAGCGACCCAGCAGCAGACAGTCCACAGGGACCCCAACAGGAAGCCAGTCTGGAGGACTTTGTGGAGGAGCTGAACGACATTCCTGTCATCTGGGACATGGATTTCGAGATGTGCCTCCTCCCTCCACCTTACTAGTACCACTATTAGTAGCACAGCAGCACCAATAGTGATCACTAGTACAGGTAAGCATGAAGGTAAGTATGAAGGTAAGTACTTAGTGACGGGCGGCACGGTGACATTGTGGTTAGCACCTTGTCTCACAGCAAGAAGATCTGAGTTTCGGTCCCTTCTGTGTGGAGATTTGCAAATTTGCATGTATCTCCCCGTGTCAGCGTGGGTTTTCTCCGGGTTCTCCGGTTTCCCCCACAAAACAACTAGGCCAATTGGAGATGAATTGGACACAAATTGGCACCAATTTAACCTGTAGTTCCTTAAACAGTTTAATAATTAACAGTAGAAGCAAAAAAAAAGCCAAATAAAAAGGCTCCAGTGGTGGCACTCTTGACCTTCAGGATCAGGGCGGGGTTCAACTCCCTGTGGAGTCTGTTTTCAGAATGGCTGCTTATATAATGTCTAAATGTTTAATGTGCAATAAAAAAAAAAACCTTGCTGTTTATATGCATTAAATGAGGCTATTCCCTAATCTAGCGTCCTTTAACTTCAGCAAAGATTCATACTGTCCTCTGTATCTGTGAAATTCTTTTACGTTGCTATTCAGCAGGTTGATGGATTATAAAACCAGCAGTTAACACTAATAATGTTGATCACTTGCCTGATTTTATGTCCCCCTGGCCCACCCATTGCAGCAGTTCTGTAGGCGGTCCTGGGACATGTCCCTGAGGAGTGCCAGCCAGCTGGTCAGCACTAATTTTGAGGGAGAAAGAGGAGACGCCGTCTAGACACGATGCTTTACTGCTCCTGTTTGGAGATGAAATTACATCTAAATAAGGAAAAATAAAATGTTTAAATCTTTAAATGTGTGTTGTCTTTCACCATGTGGACAACCAATGGTTAGATGATGAGCAAAAATGAACATAATTGTATTTAAATTAAAGTAGTTAAAACAGGCAGAAGTAAGTATTACTGTAATATTATTTTTTTCTCTTCTGAACATTCTGATTAAATTACCTGTTTTTAGATGAGTCTCAAACATTAATAAACCTTTCAAAATCTCCTAGTGTTTAACGTAAAAAAAAAAAAAACACTAAAATCATCTTAGAATTTATATATGTAAACCTTAAAATAAAATTGAAATTGCTGTGTGGGATACACATTAGCCAATTGTGAGCATGCGACTGTACTTTTATATTCTGTTAATTGTGTCCAGGCCGTGTTCCTAAGGCCTGTACTTAAAGTTGGTGCTATTAGCAATGAACACTTCACACCAATCAAGATGATGTCTCTTAACTTGTGAATCTATTGTCAAAAAAGGAATCTGGCAGTGAAGATCATTCCAGGCATTGACCTGGAGGTATGTAACGGTGTAATGTGTGTTGGTTTACATAGATTATGCTAGAACCAAAAGGAGTATCTACACTCTGGGAACATAAAGTATCAGGAACCTGATTACGGGCCTGACTAAGAGCCTCCATTACTGGGCTTCTAGATAGAACTTCACCTGGTGAAGTCCCCACACACTGCTCCTTGGGCGCCTGTCATAACTGCCCACTGCTCCCTCAGGGGATGTGTTAAATGCAGAGACCACATTTCACTGTGTGCACTTGGTGCTGTGCTGTCATGAAAGTGTTAACTAATCACTTTCACTTCACTTCAAAATTCAACAATTCAGAATTTCTTTGTATTGAAAAAACAAGTATTCACTACATATAATGTGTGTTTTAATTTAAACCTGCTAAAAAAGCATAAAAAAAAAACATAAAAGAATGCAGATGTCTTATTTCAGTATTAGGCGCCTTTATGGTTAAGTACATAACTCCACATGTGTTCATTCATAGTTTTAATGCCTTCAGTGACAATCTACCAATGTAAAATGGTCATGAAGAAAACATATTGAAAGAGAAGGTGTGTCCAAACGTTTGGCCTGTACTGTATGTGAAGTTATGACTGGAACGTCTGGATTTCTACATTTTGTTAATCACAAAACATTTTTTGTTAATCACAAAACAATTTTTTATATCAGATTACAGTGTCCCTGAGGAAATCCTAGATTCTCATAAATCCAATATGTTGAACTCATATACCACATATGCATGTGGTATGGCAGATTGAAAAAGCACTGACAAAACATCTCCATCAAGTGTCAGGACATCTTTGAACCTGTACCTGGACAAGATAAACTCATCAGAACTGTGAAGACCAAGGGTTCATTCTGGGCAGAAGCAGCATCAAACAAAGACATATAGCTCATTCTTGTGCTCCCTTTCAGGGAAACGTATTTGGTTGTCTTAGTCAGCTTCTGCTGAACTTCCACAAAAATGAGTTCTTCATGAAGAGGATCGGTGATGAGGCTCAAGAAAACAGAATAATCTTTTGCATGAGATAAAGGAGCTTCTACATTATGTGGGAGCCTTGCATGAGAAAGACAGTAAATAAATCCCCAGAAATCTGACTGAGATGTTCGCCCATTTCTTTATCATCCAGACCTGCATGAAGAACCAGATTTATGATGCGATTATCTTGAAATTTAAACAACGTCTAATTATATGAAGCAGACCTGATGCATCGGTCTATGTGTGACGCAAACACAAGTTCAAGTGTAATGTTTAGGTGTGCGTTTTCATTAAGGTTTAAATGCATTATGTCTGTATAAGATGGAAGGACATTTGACAGCACTTGAGAAAAGATGACAGGGTGGCCTTGATAGTGGGCAACCAGCTGTCGTGGTCTCACAAAGAACATGGACCATGCGGTTCTTCAGGAGGTTTTCTGGTGAACTCAGCAGAGATGAGGTCACCTGATACAGAAATGGCCACCTCTCTAGGCTGGGTGGGCGTCCCTTCTGGCGTTCTTTCTTTACTCCAGTGGGCTCTGAAATAAACAAACAGCATGAATTTATAAAAATGTTAAACAAAAAGTGGTTTATTGAGCCGATTTAGATCTTGAGCAATTTTTAAAAGTTACTGACCATTTTCTTTTCATGGATTTTAATGAAGAAAGCAAGAAGCATAATTCACCATGATATGGTGGACGTGTCTTTTTCCATTTACTTTTATGAAGAAGAATTTTCCAAGAATTATATTAATAATCAAATAATGATTTTTATCCTTCAGGGGAATACCGAAAACATTAGCTTTTAAGGAGAAATCAGGAAGTTTGGGGAATAATGAATGTCAATCCAGAAGGCCTTATTATAAATGCACTCCCAGAATAAACAATCTGTTGTTTCAAGATCAGTTTAACAAAAAGAACAACTTGAGGTAAACTGACCTATCCTATCCATGGTGAGAGAGGTAAAGAAGAACCCAAAGATCACTGTAGCTGAGCTCCAGAGATGCAGTCAGGAGACTTCCCACCAGCAACAGTGCATTTCCATGCGCCAGATCATACAAAAAGATGGAAATATAAGATCACTGTCGTCCAGAATAAAAAAAATGCATCTTTAAGGAGTGGAGGAACTGATTGCGTGAGTCCAAGATTCCGACCAGTGGACCTTTTTCCTGGTCTGGGGATGTCGGGTGGTGTACTGACCTCTCGCTGCTTCCTGTATTCTGTCTCCGGCGTGGATGTCTCTCTCCTGGCTGATGACCTGTTCCAGCCAACAAGAAACACAGGACATCAACATTAATGTATTGTACCAAAATTAAATTGTATTACACTGTAATAAAGTAAACATTAGCAGGCAAATTCTCAACAGTTTGTAAGCGCTTTCATGAAGCGCTTTTTGGTCTATAATCTACCGTATACGGTCTACCATGTTGTCCCTTCACAGCATTGTCTTCTGATATCGTGGGAAATGTCTATGGGTTCTGCACTTGAGGTTGCATCTGCAACCCTAACCCTACTTTTGGTTCTAGCATAATCTATGTAAACCACCACACATTTACACCATTACATTTACACACATTTACACCATTATATACCTCCATGTCAATGCCTTTTTTTTCGACCTCTGCCCTGGAATGATCTTCACTGCCAGATTCCTTTTTTGACAATAGATTCATAAGTTAAGAGACATCATCTTGATTGGTGTGAAGAGTTCATTGCTAACAGCACCAACTTTAAGTACAGGCCTTAGGAACACGGCCTGGACACAATTAACAGAATATAAAAGTACAGTCACACGCTCACTATTGGCTAATGTGTATCCCACACAGCAATTTCAGTTTTATTTTAAGGTTGACATATATAAATTCTAAGATGATTTGAGTGTTTAACACTCAAAATGAGTGATTTGAGCAGTTAAACACTAGCAGATTTTGAAAAGTTTATTCCTGTTTGAGACTCATTGTCTTCTAATATCATGGGAAACATCGCTGGGTTCTGCACTTGAGGTTGCATCTGCGTATTTTGGATACTTTGAGCAGAGAACCAAGAGAAGTTAGCAAAGTCAGTTATCTAATTGTACATTGATGTTAAAAAATAATAAAACAACCTTTTAAGATGGACTAGTGGTGCAGGACTAGTGGTCACAGTGTTGGTGGACACAGTGAACAATGACATTGCAAGTATTAAGCTCTAGTTAGGATCCTGCCTTCAGTATTTATTTGTGTATCTATATGAAAAACCAGAAATAAATAAGTAAATTACTTAAAAACTGTCTACATGACTAACGATGATCTCATTTCTTTGTATACATAAATGTATTTCTTCACCAAGAATCTTATTTGCTGACTTGTCCTCAACTTTCAACACCCTGCAACCCCACATCCTGGCTAATAAACTTTCCTCCAAATTTCATCTGGACAACCAGACAATCCTGTGGATATTGGACTTTCTGACCAACAGATCACAGAGAGTACTGCTTAACAAAACATACTCTGACTTCTCCACCTGGTCACCACAAGGCTGCGTGCTCTCTTCTCTTATCTTCATCTTATACACAGATGACTGCAGGCACAGACACCCGGTGAAGGACTCTGATGACACAGTCCTCCAGTCTCTGCTGTCAGGCCCCTCACACAACCATGGTCCGCTTCTGCAGGAGTTTGTGGACTGGTGTGACACCTCATGTCTGGAACTGAACGTCAGAAAACCAAGGATTCTCTCACCAACAAGCAGAGAAACCTGACTACAGTAGTTACCACCTCTATCCACAGAAAGCCAGTAGAACTAGTTGAGAATTATAAATACCTGGGCCAAGAATCGAACCGGGTCAACTGCTTGGAAGGCAGCTATGCTCACCACTATACAACCAAAGCACAAACCAGGAAGTTTTCCATGTTGTGGTATGACCAATGGCATCTAGACCCAAAAGTGGTAATCCTTCTGAGCAATTGTCACAGTTTTTCCTACAGAGAGCATGGCACTGGTGAGGAAACAATCTCGTGCTGGATGCCTGAAAGAGACCATGCTCAGGGCAACAGCAGCAATGCATGGCCAGATAAAAAAAAGTGTGTCTGTGACATGACAGACCATGAACTTTACAGAATGCATGCTTTGTGCTTATTAATTTATAACTTTCACTGCTGTTTTAATCATAAAGGCAGTTGTGGGATTTGTAAAAAGATAGAGCATTAATGTTACTGATTGTGAGTTGAGCACCTTCAACTGTGTGCTGTGGGTGTATGTGTTTGGCTTGGCTGCTTGATGAACACTTTAAAAAAAACACTACAATTAGTTACTTGTACTTTAAAACATAATGGCAGTGGTGGGATTTGAACCCACACCTCCAGAGAGACTGGAGCCTAAATCCAGCGCCTTAGACTGCTCGGGCACACTACCATTCAACAGCTGGTTACAGATCCGGATGTGTTACAGAACGCTTGAGGTGAAGATATGAACTTAGTCTGAATTTGGCTTAAAAAGTTCCACGGCATAAAAGCAGGATAAAAAAAGGGGACTGCGTTGGCCGGGAATCGAACCCGGGTCAACTGCTTGGAAGGCAGCTATGCTCACCACTACCCCACTATGGGGCAGTGGTGGCCTAGCGGTTAAGGAAGCAGCCCTGTAATCAGAAGGCTGCTGGTTCGAATCCCGATCCACTGAGGTGCCACTGAGCAAAGCGCCGCCCCCCCACACACTGCTCCCCGGGCGCCTGTCATGGCTGCCCACTGCTCACTCAGGGTGATGGGTTAAATGCTGAGGACAAATTTCACTGTGTGCTGTGTATCAAATGTGACAATCACTTCACTTTATTATTATTACCATAAATCAGGAAGTTTTCCATGTTGTGAAGAACTTCAGCATGATGTTTACAACAGTCTGCTAATTCCTCTGAGTAATTGTAACAGTTTTTCCTACAGAGAACATGGCACTGGTGAGGAATCAGTCTCGTGCTGGATGCCTGAAAGAAACCATGCTCAGGGCAACAGCAGCCAAATACTTGAAATGATCTAAGGATTACATCAGTTTATGACTGCCACAAACACACAAGAATGTGAAATAAAATGTCTAAATAAATCTGTAGAAAGAAACTGCTGCTGAGTGAAAAAATTAAAACTACAGAAGGCAAAATGGTCCAACGTGGTACTGGCAAGGTGTACCTAATAAAGTGGCCGGTGAGTGTGTAATGTCACAAATTATAAATGTATATATTTTTTAATAATGCTGTCATTAAATCATTATGTAGCGGTTCTTCTTCTGCGTTGTGTAATTTTTTGATTTCTTTTCTTGAACCGTAATGACGAGCCGACACACACGAGACTTTCCGTGCAAACTGTATTCTGTACAAAATCAAAGTCGCGTCAGAACATCGCCTCACAAACCGCGTCTCTCTGCACCTCTCTCTCTCACAGCTCATGCCATGTGTCTAAGAGAACTGAACAATAACATAAAGTATTCACAATTTATAATACCGCATACCTGTACAAAAGCAAGGTCGCGTCAGAACATTGCGTCACAAACTGCGTCTCTCTGCACCTTTCTCTACAATATACAGTAATAAAAGAACATAAAAAAATATTCACAAAATAACACACATGCAAAATATTCCGAATATGTACATAAATTAAAATAGAAGAAATAACTTTTTACACACAAACCCCACGCACCTCTCACAGCTCATGCCATGTGTCTAAGAGGACTAAACCGGGTCTCCAACCCACTAACCCAAGGGCACGGCCGCATCCAACCACTTTTCGGGGGGGTGATCAAGTTTTAGAACCCACATAACTTCTTATAATTACCATAAATTGAACAATCAAAAATACAGAAACATATTTAACATAACCAGAAACATTAACACATTTTAACATTCTACAATTAAACAAACACCCGGATTATCATTATAATTCCCTTACCCACATCAGAATACAGGTAAACAAAATAAAAGTCTTTAGAAAATAAGAAAACAAAAAACACAAGAAAGAAGAAATACACTTATAAATCTAGTGTAACCATTTAACTCCGGCACATCTACATATTTGGGTATAGAAGATGGGGAGAAAGTTAAAGAGTTATTATCTGAAGCTCACATTGGACATTTGCTAATCGTACATTTGGAAAAATGGGAATCCATAAAAAGGATCCAGCGACGTTCCTCCTGTCTCGATCCTGAAACCACACAGAGACAACCAGCACCAGGCCTCAGTATATTGTGTTAACTTCAGGCAATAAGCCTACACAGCAATGTACCAGTAAGTTGCAAAGCTAATTTACCTTTTGTGCTAAGCTGGAGATTGTCATACATCATAGTTATATTTACATATTTCACATCTGACGTGAAAAGCAGTAGTGCCTGTATTTCTCTCTTTTAGGGCAGAACGAAAATTGATTGGTTCAGAGAGAGAACCAGTCAAATCGTAGAGGAGGCGGGTCTAACGAAATGGAGGGGCAGATGGGAGTTTTTTTTTTTTAAATGTCTCTGTGGCAGGATCCGTGAATGGATTTTTCACTGCGCTTAATACAAAAGTAAGATTATTTAAAATGTATTTGATGTACAGGCTTTACTTTGCGAAATTGGTTTGAGGCAATGAACACACTCACCAGATAATGTTGATTAAAGCAGGTTAGCATTAACTTACCATTAGATATTAGCTAGCTTTAGTAATTAAACAACCATAAAGATTCTGATTAAATGCTGATTGCATGTGATGCATAACTCATATTTGTGTATTTTATAACCACTTTTGAAATCAGAGCTAGCTGATTATATTTTTCATTTTGCCAGCAGCCATCACTTCAGGTCAGGTTTGGTATTTGAAATGGCTTTTTTCTACATAATTATGATCTCTTATTAGTGTTGTAGAGTTTTTAAAGTCTGGGGAAGACTGTGTTGCAAGCAGTTACTATAAGTAATGTAGGGCAAAGATGTGCTGTCAGCTTTATTACTGCTGGTGGTTAAGATTAGTAATACAGTAACGTTATTGCCCTCGAATGAAGAAGGTTAAAGATCCTGAGGTCATCCAAGCAGTTGTTGTTTTTTAGGAGGAGGAGGAGGATTTTGTGCATTCCTATATCAAGCTATTTTAAATCTCATGTCTGGCTTGGCACAAATTATTACATGAATGCTCTTATTTTTCCTGATGTAAAAGACAGTATCAGAGTGGACATACTATGCACATCACAGTTAAAGCAAACATTTGTTTTGATCAGCCATTAAGTGATGACCAACCGCTGATCACTGTAGTACAGACACTCTGTCAAAAACAACTACTTAAAGAACATCCACATCTCATGATGCTTATGGACGCCATCTACGAAGGCATGATCTTAGTGCAGCTTTTATGAATAAAATGTAAAACAGACAGAGATTTGCACATTGAACTCAGTTCAAAGAACTTTATTTGTCCCCGAGGGGCAATTTAAAAGGCGCAGTGGCGCAGCACACACATATAACAGTTAAACAACATAAAAATAGCAATTGTCTGTATATTGCTATGAACAATGATAAATAACTGTACATAACAGAAGCAGTAAGGTGCATACTTTTAAGAAGTGTGTGGGGTGATAGTGGTTGATTTGGAGGGATGTCAGGAGATCAAAAGAAGAACAACTTTGAGAACCAAGGTGACCTTCCTTCTCTGTGTCCTGCAGCCGAGGGCATCGAAACCGGCATTTGGAGGGGAGCTACTCAAAGGCAGAATTCAAAGGGTGTGAGGGGTCTTTAATGACCCTAAGTTAGTCAGTCCAATAATACAGCGCTCTTTATCCGATTTGCGTGCTGCGTGCTGGTGGAATGGAACCAGCACATGATTGAGAATGATATGACACTCTCTATGAAGGAGTAGTAAAAAGTCTGTAAAATATATTTCCTGATTCCAGAGGATTTGATCTGCCTAAGGAGGTTTTGCTGTTGATGACACTTTCTGAGAAACCCCTCTGTATTGCAGGAGAACTTCAGCAGGGGGTCGAGGATGGTGCCCAGGTATTTACAGTACAGGCCAAAAGTTTGGACACACCTTCTCATTCAATGTACTTTTTTTATTTTCATGACCATTTACATTGGTAGATTCTCACTGAAGGCATCAAAACTATGAATGAACATATGTGGAGTTATGTACTACAATGAAAACATGTTTTACATTGTAGTTTCTTCAAAATAGCCACCCTTTGCTCTGATTACTGCTTTGCACAGGCTTGGCATTCTCTCGATGAGCTTCAAGAGGTCGTCACCTGAAATGGTTTTCCAACAGTCTTGAGTTCCCAGAGGTGTTTAGCACTTGTTGGCCCCTTTGCCTTCACTCTACGGTCCTGCTCACACCAAACCATCTCGACTGGGTTCAGGTCCTGTGACTGTGGAGGCCAGAGCTTAATACTTGCAATTTCATTGTCCACTTTGTCCACCAACACTATTTAAACCTGCACCACTAGTCCATCTTAAAAATTGAAGATTATATTTTAGTACTTTTTAACAGCAATGTACAATTAGATAACTAACTTTGCTAACTTCTCCTGGTTTTCTGCTCAAAGGATCCAAAATATGCAGATGCAACCTCAAGTGCAGAACCCAGAGACGTTTCCCATGATATTAGAAGACAATGCTGTGAAGGGACAACATGGTAGACCGTATACGGTAAACTATAGACCAACTCCTGATGCTCTGCAGGCATCATGGAAGCGCTTACAAACTGTTGAGAATTTGCCTGCTAATGTTTACTTTATTACAGTGTAATACAATTTAAATTTGGTACAATACATTAATGTTGATGTCCTGTGTTTCTTGTTGCCTGGAACAGGTCATCAGCCAGGAGAGAGACATCCGCGCCGGAGACAGAATACAGGATGCAGCGAGAGGTCAGTACACCACCCGACATCCCCAGACCAGGAAAAAGGTCCACTGGTCCGAATCTTGGACTCAACCAATCAGTTCCTCCACTCTTGTCTGTCCCCGTGCAGATCAGCGGTATGTCATGCTGCACCGTCCCCAATTCAGGCTGAACTTTTTCCCTCCTCTTTTGCGCTACGTGGAGCAAAATGAGGAAACTCTGAGTGCGCTGGCAGCGGTGGGGTCAGTGAAGGTGGACTGCAGTTTAAATGGAGTAACCTTAAAGATGCAGTTTTTTTATTCTGGACGACAGTGAGCTTAGATTTCCATGTTTTTGTAAGATCTGCAGCATGGGAACGCACATAAAAACCATACAGTACCCACACTAAAGTATCACTGACAATTTGCTATATCGAAGGACTCAGGCTCCTTACCTGTATAAAATACAACTGGAAGACAGAAGTGTTGCTGATTGATGAGCTCTGGAACCCTTTTTTTAATGGACATGCCCAAAATGAAACGGAGAAAACTATAAGTATTCATTTCAACTAATTACTGTTGTTCTGGGACAGTTTTGAAAATCAAATTTCAATCAAAAGTAAAACTAAAATGAAAACATGAATATAACTATTTTCTATTCCAATAATCTCTGGAATAAATGCACTGTATACACATTATTGTGTGTCATGGCATTGCATTTTTTTTGGATGTGAGGCACCGTGGCGCCTGGCACTTTCTGCAGTGTAGACGTGTTTTCACCCTATAGATTCCGCATCCTGCAGTATCCCGTCGCCGCTTGGCAGAGAGGTGGGTGTACAAAATATATGAAGTAAAAAATTTTATCATGTAACTGATTTGAAATAAACAATACTGTACTCAGCAATTCAACAAAGAACATCAAGTATAGGGAGAAAACATAAAAAATATATGAATAATCTTTCTTTAATAATAAATTCTAAAACAGAGAGTACATACCTTTCAGAAGAAGGGATCTGAAAATGCCTCAACCTCTTCTGCACACAGGAGATCCTCTTAATCAGATGAAGATTGAACAGTGCAAATAGCTGGACTGCTGTGTTGCACCAGAATGTCCAGCACCTCCTCAGTCGTAAAAAACTTGCTTCTTTGCTGCGCCATCATAGTTTGGTCTTCTTTCAGAATCTACAGAAACAGCGACGCCTGTCTTGTGTTGTGGACTGTTTTGCCTGTAATTCTGTACAATACGCGCAGGCATATCTCACGATCGCATTGATCGATTTGAATAGTTTGTTTTAATCGTCTGAGCCTGTAGAATCGTGGGAGCATTTGTGGAAATAACTCCATCAACACCATTCACCACACACCATACTTTCGGGCATGAAGGCTGCATTAAGGCTGCTGATTTATTTGGAATTTTTTGGTGAAGTTCGTTTATGTGCGTGTCTTTGGAATTGTGTTTTGTTTAGGTAGTTTTGATTTAAAGCCTTATTTAAAGGAGGCTAAATATTTTTTTTTCTTTGAATATATGTGGTTATCACAATTTTTTTCATGTCCTGTTACTCTGTGGGATGATGAGTCTCAGCTTGTGGAGAAACTACAGCAGCAGATGCTGGATCAGGAAGAGGTACGCCTGCGTGAACGCTTGCTTGTGTTCTGTTCTGTAGAAACCACCTACTTTCTGAAAATGCTGAGTGATTTTTTATTTTACACACACAAACACTTACACGTGTAACTAAACTCAGAGTCAATGACTTTAAGGATTCCATACAGCACGCCATCATATTTAAACGTCTCCTGAGGTAATTAATTTTTTTTGCTTTTATATCGGTCTTGTTGGTCCCCTAATACTGAATCTAAAGTCTCTATCTGAAATTGAGCCTTGGTGCAGAATAACTACTTTGATCCAGTCCCACAATGAGATTTCCCCATGATGTGCCGTTTCCGTGTCTGTAGCTTTAAGGAAGCAGCCCCGTATTCAGAAGGTTGTCGGTTCAAATCCCGATCCGCGAAGGTGCCACTGAGGTGCCACTGAGCAAAGCACCATCCCCACACACTGCTCCCCGGGTGCCTGTCATGGCTGCCCACTGCTCACTAAGGGTGATGGTTAAAAGCAGTGGGTAACACACTCACCTATGAACCAGAAGACACAGGTTCAAACCCCTCTTGCTACCATTGTGTCCCTGAGCAAGACGCTTAACCCTGAGTTATCTCCAGGGTTACTGTCCCTGTAAATACTGATTGTAAGTTGCTCTGGATAAGGGTGACTGATAAATGCTGTTAATGTAATGTAATGTAATGAATTTGTGCTCAACGATCTCTTCACTTTCACTTCAAATTTTAACCAAGCGTATGGTTCGTACGCTCTGTGTATCTGTGACTTCAGGATAAGACCGAGGTTGATGAGCGAGTGGGAAAAGATGACCAAGGTGGCAAGGAGTTGTGTCTGGGCTACAGAGAACTGCAGAGGGAGTGTAGAGTGAGACACGCATGGGCCAGAACCATTCATACACAGTGGGTACGGAAATTTTTCACTCTTTGTTATATTGCAGTCATTTGCTAAAATGATTTAAATACATTTTTTCCTCATTAATGTACATACAGCACCGTATATTGACAGAAAAATACTGATATTTTTGCAGATTTATAAACAATGAAAAACTGAAATATCACATGGTCCTAAGTATTCAGTATTTAGTAGAAGTGTCTTTTTGATCTAATACAGCCATGAGTCTTTTTGGGAAAGAACAAAACAAGGTTTTCAAACCTGGATTTGGGGATCCTCTGCCATTCCTTCTTGCAGATCCTCTCCAGTTCTGGCAGGTTGGATGGTAAACTCTGGTGGACAGCTAATTTTAAGTCTCTCCAGAGATTCTCAATTGGGTAAGTCAGGGCTCTGGCTGGATCATTCAACAGGCACAGAGTTGTTGTGAAGCCACCCTTTCGTAATTTTAGCTGTGTGCTCAGGGTCATTGTCTTGTTAGAATGCTGCTACCACCATGCTTCACTGTTGGGACTGTATTGGACAGGTGATTCTGCGTTTCTGAGCACTCTGGAGAAGGTTTTTGTCCAGGATATCCCTGTACTTGTCACATGACTCAATCATGTGACTAGGAGCAACACGGAAACGAGGTAACGTGTGCCCTATAAATTGACGAGAGAGCAGCTGCCGGCTGCTCGGTCATTGATTGGCACTTGTGTCAGACCCGGCTCCGCACTCCTCGAACCAAGTAAGCCCGTTCCAGTTTCTCTGTAACCCCGACACCTGATCTCCGTCCTGTCGCCCCGTTCTGTCCTGTCCTGTCCTTTTTGCCTTAGACGCGAACGACAATATCAGCGTGGTGTTGCGGCTCGCGCCGCCCGCGTTCGCAGAGTAACGCGGAGGAGCTTACCTGCCTCCGTGCGTCCCGCAGCACCGAGGTCTCTCGTCTCCTCCTACACGCCTCTCTCATTCTGGTCCCGGTTCGCGTGTCAGTACTTGGCTGCATTTCTCTTTCCCTTGATTGCAACCAGTCGTCTTCCCCTGCAGATGCAAAACCGCCCCACTGCATGATGCTGCCACCACCATGCTTGGGACTGGATTGGACAGTGCCTGGTTTTCTCCACACATACCTCTTAGATTTAAGGCCAAAATGTAGAAGCTTCTGGCAGGCCACTCTGCCATAAAGTCCCGACTTGACTTTCTACAACTTTCTTCCATCTTCTGACTGCATCTTTGGGTTCTTCTTTACCTCTCTCACCAACGCTCCCAGTGCCAGAAGGGACGCCCACCCAGCCTGGAGAGGTGGCCATTTCTGCATCAGGTGACCTCATCTCACCAGCAAAGACAGGTTTCACAGAAAGCGGGTGGACATCCTGAAAGGAAGCATTCTGGCCAAGAACCTCCTGAAGAACCGCATGGTCCATGTTCTTTGTGAGGCCACGACAGCTGCTTGCCCACTATCAAGGCCACCCTGTCAGCAGCATTCATTGGTACATGTATCCCAGTCACATACCTAGATTAAATTTGCCTGTGACACCCAGTTTTTACTTCCTTTTTTTTCTTTTCAAGTGTCCTTCCATCTTATACAGACATAATGCATTTAAACCTTAATGAAAACGCACACCTAAACATTAAACTTGAACTTGTGTTTGCATCACACATATCCCAGAGTAGACCGATGCAGCAGTGACGTCTATGCCATATTCTCTCCTGACACTGTCCAGATGTCCTGACACTTATGAGTTCAACATATTGGATTTATGAGAATCTAGGATTTGCTCAGGGTTACTGTAATCTGCTATTAAAAAAAAAACCCACAAATGTTTTGTGATTAACATTTAAAGTTGAGAATGTAGAAATCCAGACGTTCCAGTAATAACTTCACATACATTACAGGCCAAACGTTTGGACACCTTCTCATTCAATATGTTTTCTTCATGACCATTTACATTGGTAGATTCTCACTGAAGGCATCAAAACTATGAATGAACACGTGGAGTTATGTACTTAACAAAAAAGGCACCTAATACTGAAATAAGACATCCACATTCTTTTGTGTTATTTTAATGCTTTAGTAATATTAAATATGAATGGAGGATGAATGCCTCTGGAAAGTTAAATGAAAAAAAAACCTTATGCCTCTTTTTCTATTTGTAGCTGTGGCACCTAATACCCCCACAACTCATCTCCTTACCTCATCTCCTGCCCGGCTCCTCGCTGCAGCGCACACCTCAGCCTGCACATCACCATGGTAACCAGATGCTTGCTACTCTTTTCCACCGGGTTCTGGTGCGTGCCGCTGCCTGCTACTGAACACTTTCACGTACCTGCCAGTTTTTTTGCACACAACTTTGGGTTTTCCTGTGCATCCTGGAACCCTGCACCTTCCCTTCTTGTCAAACATTATTGGCTAGTGGACATTGGCCATGTGGACATTTTGGTTTGGAATGGGTGACGTGGTGCTGTCTGTAGTGCACAAGAACACCCGTAAGACTGTTGATCATGTTGGGGCCAATCAGTAAATGTTCATTAAGACAGGTACCTTTGTGTTTGGCGGAGCAGTCGAAGACCACACGTAACCTGTCAGGGAGTCCGATATCATCAGTCTCTTCTGCATCACCTCTTTCGATGATGTCATTCATGTATTTCATGTAATCCTCCTTGTATTTTTCGTCTTTCATGAGTTTGCGTTTGAACTGGTTTGGTCTGTTTTCAGCAAGTTTGTGGCTTTTCTCTAAATGGCAATGGCATCTCCAAATGTCCCTTTTCCATCTGTGTTATGCCTTGCTCAAGCTCTCTTTGAAATCTCTTTCCAGAGCAAGTATTGCATCTGTTGGAGTGGAGTGAGGGATTTCTTTAACTGTGACTCTGTGGCAGAGGCTGCTGTCTATATCCGTTTCAATGTACAGTGCTGAGTTGCCTACTATGCTCCATCCTAAGTCTGTGCGAATAGCATAGGGCTCACCATCTTTTCCTAAGATTACTTGTTTAGGTGCAAGAGCTCTGGGACAGGTATAACCTATAAGGAGACTTACTTCACAACTGAGGAGTGGAGGGATCTCATCTACAATAGGCAGTAAATGACTGTTTGGCTGTTTCACATGTGGGTATGTGTTCCCTGTTAGCAGGTAAGCAGTCCTTGGAGTATGCCGTGGGGAGCTTTATGACTGTGGCTGAGTTATAAACTCTCACCAAGAGATCAGACACCCTTCCACTACTTATGACAGCATTTTTACCCAGCATGTTAGTCAATTTCAGCTTTACTGGACAAACATCTGCCTGCAGCTCATGCGTTACATCCTGATCCACAAAGACAGCATCGCTCTGAGTGTCTAATAATGAATAGACCAATTTTTCCTTGAGTGGAATTTGTGGTGGTTGACAGCCATACTGGGACTGTCATTGAGGTGCTGACGGTCTGTTCTGATCTGGCAACATTAAGTGACATGGCTGTTGCAGTTTCAGGTGATTTGCATTCTCCGTACTCACACGTGTTTGTCTTTGCAAACTGTTACTGTAATTTTCATCATGAAGACACACAGGATGTCTCTTTGTGCAGGTTTCGCAAGTGAGGCGGCGTCTGCAGTCCATAACACATATTTCTCTCACATATTTCTTTCTATTTTCTAGAGACATCTTTAAGAAGTCTGGGCATTTGTGAAGCTTATGTGCGTCCTGGCACAACATGCATGGGGAACTGTTAGGTGTGTTTGTTATTGTCGGTTTGTCACGTTGTACAGTTGCATTTGTGTTAAATACACCTGCTTTATTCCCTCTGATTACCCTTGTAGTCTTTTTATCAATTTGTTTCAGTGCGGCGAAGTGCATGAATGGATGTGACTGGGTTGCTTCCGCTTCTAGGAAGGAAGCAAAATCACAGAAACTTGGAAACTCACCACCCTCCATTAAAGTTTTTGTTACCTGTCTATTCCATCTTGCATTTATCCTGTCCAGTAGTTTGTGCTACAATCTTTGATTTTCTTCACAGTTGTTGAGTATTTGTAATCCCTTTACGTGAGGCATAGCAAGCTTGCATGCATTTATGAAATCTGCAAGGTTCCTTAATCCATCAGCGTCTCTGGACTGCACCTTTGGCCAATTCGATACCTTCTCTCTAAATGCCTTTTGTATCATGAATGGTTGACCGTATCTTTGGTTTAGTATATCCCAAGCATCATTGTATGCCTCTTCATCGTAAGAATGCACTTAACCTGGAACACCGAACAGGTTCCAACGTTTATCAGACGGCCTTATCCAGAGTACTTTACAGTCAGTAGTGACAGGGACAGTCCCTGGGTAAAGTATTGTTAGTATTCCATATTGACTTTAACATTGACTAACTCATCACTAACTCACTCTTCTCTTTTCTCTATCCTTCACCATCCACTGTGGTGGACAGAGGATGAAGGTGGATGCTGTAATACAGCTGGACCTAGATGTGACATAGTCACCGAATGCCACACGTCACATGCCACGAAATATATGGCGGTTTGTGATTTGCTTCTTTACCTGCTATAACTGATCTATGCGACGGTTTAAGGCCAAATACATTAAGCCCTTTGTGTACTGGGCCAGTAATATTTTCATCTGATGGTTTTCACTACTTTAATTTAAATACAATTATGTTAATTTTTGTTCATCATCTAACCTTTGGTTTTCCACATGTTGAAAGATAAAACACACTTAAAGATTTGAACATTTTATTTTTTCTTATTTAGATGTCATTTCTTCCACAAACAGGAGAGCAGTAACGCATCAGGTCTAGACGATGTCTCCTCTTCCGCCCTCAAAACCTGTGCTGACCAGCTGGCTCCAGGTTTCACTCACTGACTGTGAGTACTGCGGCTCCTCAGGGACGTGTCTTCTCACCACAATTTTCCAGGACCGTCTACAGAACCGCTGAAATGGGTGGGCCAGAGGAACATAAAATCAGGCAAGTGATCAATATTATTAGCATTAACAGCTTGTTTTATAAAGCAGTCACCTGCTGGGGGTGAAGGTAAATCACGCTAGATTAGGGAATAGCCTCATGTAATGCATATGAGCAGTAAGCAATTAAACGTATATTAAACATTTAGACACTAGATAAGCAGCCATTCTGAAAACAGACTCCACAGGGAGTTGAACCCCGCCCTGATCCTGAAGGTCAGGTGTGCCACCACCGGAGCCTTTTTTTTGGCTTTAATTTTTTTCTACTACTGTTAATTATTAAACTGTTTAATGAACTACAGGTAAAATTAGTGCCAATTCATGTCCAATTCATCTCCAATTGGCCTAGTTGTTTTGTGGGGGAAACCGGAGAACCCGGAGAAAACCCACGCTGACACGGGGAGATACATGCAAATGTGCAAATCTCCACACAGAAGGGACCGAAACTCAGATCTCCTTGCTGTGAGACAAGGTGCTAACCACAATGTCACCGTGCCGCCCGTCACTAAATACTTACCTTCATACTTACCTTCATGCTTACCTGTACTAGTGATCACTATTGGTGCTGCTAGTGCTACTAATAGTGGTACTAGTAAGGTGGAGGGAGGAGGGACATCTCGAAATCCATGTCCCAAATGACAGGAATGTTGTTCAGCTCCTCCAAAAAATCCTCCAGACTGGCTTCTTGTTGGGGTCCGTGTGGACTGTCTGCTGCTGGGTCGCTGGTCATCATTTCCTCCTTCGTCTGGTCCTGAAGAATCCAGCGGTCCTCGTTGCTCTCAAACTCCATGGATGATGTGCTGGTGGAGGGCTGGTGAGCACTGGTGACACTGGGCAGAGGTGTGGCAGGACCATCCTGTACCTGCGGCCTGCTCCATGGAGGCAGAAAGCTCATCTCCACAGCCAGGTCCCAGATTCCAGGAACAAAGCTCAGCTTGTCCATCACATCTACCGGAAAAACAACCTCCTGAGTGTCTTCCTGCTGGGGTGGCTGTGGAGTAGCCTGCAGCTGCTGCATACAGGGAATGCTCCACAGCAGAGCTGGAGGGGAGTTAGTGTCCCTCACACATGCCCACGGTATACCTGAGAAGTACACTGACATGAATACATTGAGATATTTGGTGATAATTTACAGACTTTGATACCTTACAATGGACCATATATGTTTACTGCATACACAAATACTGGATTTACAGTGAGCTGCACCTGTGGTTTGTTTTTCTTATTGATCTTGAGTTATGAATTATGAGTAAAGCAGTAGAATACCGAAGAGAAAACACAGTATTATGTGGAGTTTCTTAATGTCTTACCAGTGTGAAGAATGTGAGTTGGTATTTTTGGCAGGATCCTGCGAGGTGGCCTTCTGGTGACTGGTGGCTCCTTGGTCTTTTTCCGAGGGCGGCCCATCCTTCACCTGGAAAAATCTCTCTATGTGTCCTAAAAAACAAAAGTGAGCAGGTAATAAATGATGCTAACCTAAGTTATACTAAGCTAAGTTTTGCTACGCTAAATTATGCTAAGCTAATCTCTCAACCATAAGCTAAAATTAAGAAACTACAAAATAAATTAAGAGTTATCAAGTCTAAACAGAAACACTAACTAATAACAGTGCTAAAACAATAAAAGAGGTTAGCCTTTAAAAAGGCTTTTGGTGTGAAAAGTAGAATTTTTTGTCTGAAGAAAGCAGGAGTAATAAAAATACAACTGGCTCCTTCAGTGTTGCCTAGCAACTGTATGTTGTAAACATATGTTCACATGGAACAGCACTGAGAAGCCAATCAGGAGCCACATATTTAAGCAGAAACATTTTCTCTATTCATATTTGCACCTTTGCATATTAGAACTGAAAATCTCTTTCTGGTCAAAATACATGTTTGATATATTTTTGAATAGTCAAATTATTTACATTTACTGTCCAAATAAATAAAATTTAGCAACATATAGCAACTGAATTTTATTTAGTTTAATTATTTTATTTTATTTTACTGTTTAATAATACTGCTAGAGGATGCATAGAGGTTCATTCTTGAAGAATATATTTTAAAATATATACTTTCAATGTTCATGAGAGGAAAAGCAACGATTTCTTATCTCCACTAGATGGCGGTAAAGATCTCACTCAATCATTTACAAGGTCTACTGATGTTTACTTAGACGTCAGTAGATTTATTTCTGTTTATTTAATATGGTGGCAACATTCACTCCTTTGAAACAATTGTGTCAAGCAAACATGTCTGGTGCCATCTTGTTTCTACTAGATGTGAAAGGCAGGTGGCACAGATATGAACTGGGTTGAAAGACACTGGGGTCCTAAGGATGTTAAAGGAACGGCCTGATTTGGTAACAATGCTGTTCCCCTCACTGTTCTTGACATGCAGTTAAGATTTATGACATTTTGGTTGAGACCTTTGTCAGAATTATATGTTGTAATTAGCGTTTACAACTCTTTTATGCTTTTACTGCTGTTTTAGATTCAGTATATTCATTGTTATGTACTTTCAGTCTTAAGTCATTCATAAATTGAGTTTCAAAAGATTTTGTGTGTTTTTGTGCTGTATTAGAGTTGACTGTATTAGACAATATGCATTACTGAATTCCTGACATCCTATTTGTACTTCAGGCAGCCTAAAGGAATGTTAGTCTGGGAATAGGTATTCCAGTTGTTCTACTGTTGAGTTGTAAACCTGTGCTTCACTCATAGAAACATCATGATTGGGCAGTCTTGCAAGCTCCTCTGGCGTAAGCTGCCGGGTTAACTGGACATCAGGGACTTCAATTCTGGCCACATCTGCCAAGTCTGGGCCATTGCACCATAAAGCTCATCAACCTAAAACAAAATTCTGCATCTCGATTCTGCATCATCACAGAGATGTTTCATGGTAAACACATCTAGCACATATGATAGATCACATTAAATTACATTAGCACAATCATTCTAAAGTCACAAGGACCTCTGGGTAGGGCCCCACAAACACACCCAAACACACCTTAATGAAAAATATATATTTGCGTGTGGCAAAAGTATGTGGAGAAAAGAATGCGGTTCTCTTCTTTTAGGATGTTTCAGGTGAACTGAATTCAGCTGGTATGGTGACTGGTTATTTTCGCATCTCAGGTAATGGAAGTTCAGTTCTCCTTGGAACCTGTTGAGATGAGTCTGAAGCAATGCTAAGAAAACCCAGCAATACCCTAAACTAAACAATACTAATACTTAGTGGTAGCAGCAATATTTGATTAATTCTTCCAGCTGAAAAAATATACAGCCTGTACAAAAATAGCTGATTAGAGCTGACATTATCAGTGTAAAAAGATACTGTAAACTGATCGACCACTTTTGTTGTTTTCCATGTACTCTGCTAAAGCAAAAGATTTGCAATTTAGTCATTTGTTAATAAAGGTGTCACGGGTGGGGCTGGACATGGCAATGAAGGAGGACACATTCGCACGATTTCACGCGACGGGTTTAATATAGACCACATACGAGACAAAGGAACATAAACACGCTCAATGACCCGACGGCGAACAGACACAAACAGGATAGCTTTATATGCTTTATACAATTATATAAATAGACACCAGGTGAACACGATCAGGGAACATTACACGAGAATAACATGAATCTCCGGTCCGGACCATGACAAAAGGATTGCATCAGCACTTTGGACATTGAATTGCCATTTGCAAAATGAATTTCCTTTTGAATAAATATGTAGAAAACCCATGGCAAAACGGAATGCAATTGAGTGAATTGTTATTATATTTTTTATTAAAAAACCTTGAAATGATCTAAAGATTACATCAGTTTACATGCACTAATTGAATATTGCATTGGCAATTGCCCATTGAACTTACATTTCAATAGTTGTGCTATTGATCAGAAAACCAAATTAAACTGGTTTTCTGATCATGACAGTGAGTGTACTGCAGAAGGCAAAATGGTCTAATGTGGTACTGGCAAGGTGTACCTAATAAAATGGCCGGTGAGTGTATAATGTCACTAAATATAAATGTATATATTTTTAATAATATTCAATATTATTAATATAATATTATTAATATAATAGCAATATTCAAGCTGGGGATCGTCATCATACATCATAGTTATATATACATATTTCACACGTGAAAAGCAGTAGCGCCTGTATTTCTCTCTTGTGGGAGTTTACTCAGAAATTTCCGAGGGCAGAACGACAATTGATTGGTTCAGAGACAGAACCAATCAAATCGTAGAGGAGGCGGGTCTAACGAAAGTGTTGGGGCAGGTGGGAGTTTAAAAGATAAATGTCTCTGTGGCAGGATCCGTGAATGGATTTTTCACTGCGCTTAGTTCAAAAGTAAGATTATTTAAAATGTATTTGATGTACAGGCTTTACTTTGAGAAATTGGTTTAAGGCTTTGAGCATTATTGTTTTGCTTAAAGCAGGTTAGCATTCACTTTGCATTAGCTATTAGCTAGCATTATTAGTAAACCAACCACGAAAATTCTGATGAAATGCTGATTTCTGCCTATTTATAACCAATTATGAAAATCAAAGTTTGCTGTAAAAACGGAGATATTATGTTTTTCATTTTGCCTGCAGCCATCACTTCAGGTCAAGTTTGGTATTTGAAATGGCTTTTTTGCTACATTATTATGATCTCTTATTAGTGGTGTAGGGTTTTGAAGGTCTGGGGAAGACTGTTTGTAGCAGTAGTTAATATTAGTAATGTAGGGCAAAGCTGTGCTGTCAGCATTATTACTGCTGGTGGTTCAGATTAGTTATACAGTAACGTTATTGCCCTCGAATAAAGAAGGTTAAAGCTCCTGGGGTGACACACAATAGAAATGTTCTGTATGTTGCGCTATGAACAATGATAAATAACTGTACATAACAGAAGCATTAAGGGGCATACTTTTAAGAAGTGTGTGAGGTGATAATGGTTGATTTGGAGGGATGTCAGGAGATCAAAAGAAGGATAGCTTTGGGAACCAAGGTGATTTTCCTCCTCTGCGTTTTCCAGTCAGCAACATCGGAGTCTGCGTTTGAAGGGGAGCCTGACAGCGTTCTTTTGCCGGTTTGTGTGCTGCGTGCTGGTGGAATGGAACCAGCAGATGATTGAGAATGATACGACACTCTCTATGAAGGAATAGTAAAAAGTCCGTAAAATGTCTTTCCTGACTAAAAAGGATATGAGCTGCCTGGTGACACTTTCTGAGAATCTCCTCTGTGTTGGAGGAGAACTTCAGCAGGGGATTGAAGATGATGCCCAAGTATTTATAATCCTCAACTAGCTCTACTGGCTTCCTGTGGATGGAGGTAACTGCTGCAGCCAGGTCCCCCTGCTTGGTGGTGAAGATCACCACCATCTCCTTGGTTTTACTGATGTCCAGTTCCAGACATGAGGTGTCACACCAGTCCAGAAACTCATGCAGAAGCAGACCATGGTTGTGTGAGGGGCCTGACAGTCTGGAGGACTGTGTCCTTGGCGTCCTTCACCGGGTGTCTGTGCCTGCAGTCATCTGTATATAAGATGAGGAGCAGAGGAGAGAGCCGACCAGGTGGCGGTATAACAGATGGCAGTATAACAGAGGTCAGAGAGAGTTTTGTTAAGCAGTACTCTCTGTGATCTGTTGGTCAGAAAGTCCAATATCCACAGGATTGTCTCGTTGTCCAGATGAAAGTTGGAGGAAAGTTTATTAGCCAGGATGTGGGGGTGCAGTGTGTTGAAAGCTGAGGACAAGTCAGCAAATAAGAGTCTTAGTGAAGAAATAGATTTATGTATACAAAGAAATTAGATCATTGATTTTCAGTTGTCAGATATAAATATATTTTTAATGTATTAATTATTTAAATTCTGGTTATTCATATATATGCACATATCAATACTGAAGACATGATCCTTACTAGAGCTTAATACTTGCAATGTCTGTTGCAAAAAGGTTCATTGTCCACTTTGTCCACCAACACTATTTAAACATGCACTACTTGTCCATCTTAAAAATTGAAGGTTATGTTTTATTACTTTTTAACAGCAATGTACAATTAGATAACTAACTTTACCAACTTTTCCTGTTTCACTGCTCAAAGGATCCAAAATATGCAGATGCAACCTCAAGTGCAGAACCCAGAGACGTTTCCCATGATATTAGAAGACAATGCTGTGAAGGGACAACATGGTAGACCGTATACGGTAGACTATAGACCAACTCCTGATGCTCTGCAGGCATCATGGAAGCACTTACAAACTGTTGAGAATTTGCCTGCTAATGTTTACTTTATTACAGTGTAATACAATTTAAATTTGGTACAATACATTAATGTTGATGTCCTGTGTTTCTTGTTGCCTGGAACAGGTCATCAGCCAGGAGAGAGACATCCGCGCCGGAGACAGAATACAGGAAGCAGCGAGAGGTCAGTACACCACCCGACATCCCCAGACCAGGAAAGAGGTGCACTGGTCCGAATCTTGGACTCACCCAATCAGTTCCTCCACTCTTGTCTGTCCCCGTGCAGATCAGCGATATGTCATGCAGCAAAGTCCTCAGTTCAGGCTGCACTCTTTCCCTCCTCTCTTCCGCTATGTGGAGCAAAGTGAGGAAACTCGGGGTGCGCTGGCAGCAGTGGGGTCAGTGAAGATGGACTGCTGTTTAAATGGAGTAACCTTAAAGATGCAGTTTTTTTATTCTGGATGACATTAATCGTCCATTTCAATGTTTTTGTAAAATCTGGCGCATGGGAACGCACGCTCCTTGTTGCTGGTGGGAACGCAAAGGCGATGCAGCTAGACTGCTCTGCCCCTTCCATTTGAACGCACTTATTATAGGGAACCTGTTGTCCCCAGCATGCGGATTAACCTGAGGGAGGAAGATAAACGGCGCTTCTGACCCCAAGAAGAGCACAGCAGGAGGACCCGTCCCTGCTAGCCCTGTTGGATTGAGCAAGATACGCCGTTAAGTACAAAAAACCATATACAGATACAGTACCCACCTTAAAGTATCACTGACAATTTGCTATATTGAAGGACTCAGGCTCCTGTATAAAATACAACTGGAAGACAGAAATGTTGCAGATTGATGAGCTCTGGAGCCCTTTTTAATAGTCATATCCAAAATTAAACAGAGGAAACAATTTTTTTTAACTTACTTGTGACTGTAGTTATTAATTCCAACTAATTACAGATGTTTTGGGACAGTTTTGAAAATATCACATCATATGTATATTCCCCATTTTTATGTTTATATTTTCCAATCAAAAGAACAACTTACAAAAAAAACTGGCTAAACAAGAACAAAATGTATTGATTTGAAATTTGAAAAATAATAAAAGTAATACTAAAACGATATAAAATAACTATGTTAAATTCCAATAATCGCTGGGATAAATTAACTGTATCCACATTATTGTGTATCATGGCATTGCTTGAAGCAGTTTTTTTTTTGACGTGTGGCTCCTGGCACTTTCTGCAGTGTTTTCACCCTTTGATCACCTCATCTTGCAGTATCTCATCGCCGCTTGGCAGAGAGGTGGGGGTAGAAAAAATATGAAGTAAAATGTATTCATTTATTAGCCAGCAATTTCGATTATATAACTAATTTGAAATAAACAATGCTGTACTCAGCAAATAAACAAAGAACATCACACAATTAGAGGGAGAAAACATAAAAAATATATAACTGAAAAAATATGAAAAATATTGTAAAATAAATTATACAACAGAGAGTACATACCTTTCAGAAGAAGGGATCCGAAAATACCTCAACCTCTTCTGCACACAGGAGATCCTCTTCATCAGATGAAGATTGAACAGTACAAATAGCTGGACTGCTGTGTTGCACCAGAATGTCCAGCACCTCCTCAGTCGTAAAAAACTTGCTTCTTTGCTGCGCCATGATAGTTTGGTCTTCTTTCTGAATCTACAGAAACAGCGGCGCCTGTCTTGTGTTGTGGACTGTTTTGCCTGTAATTCTGTACAATACGTGCAGGCATGTCTCACGATCGCACTGATCGATTTGAATGGTTTGTTTTAATCGTCTGAGCCTGTAGAATTGTGGGAGCATTTGTGGAAATAACACCATTCACCACACACCATACGTGCGGGCATGAAGGCTGTGTTACAGTATGTTACGTCCCTGGTCTAGGGTCAGGGTCATAACAAATGGGACATAGGAGCAGCAACAACACTTATGGCTAACCGTTTATTACAAACAAGGACATTGAAACAACAAAACACACACAAAACAGGTCTGGGCAGTCTAAGTTATTCTTGTCTTCTGGTCACAATCCTTCTTGCTTCACACCAACACTCTCTTCGCATCACCAACAACACTCTCTCCTCACACCACATCCTCCTCTTGTCCCAAAGCAGACGCCATTTTGAGTCCTCTTCCCTATTACAGCCCACCAATCATGGCAGGAAGTGGGAGGAGTCCAATCATGGAGCCACCTGCAACATTACGGAGAGAGAGAGACAGAAAGAGAGAGAGAGAGAGAGAGAGAGAGACACACAAACAGAACACACCCATACTCTGCCACGGGACGTCACAGGTAATGTCTTTGCCCTTTTTAGGCGTGCGGCAGGTGTGCGATTTTTACGCTGTGTATCGGGCTGCCGATTTATTTGGAATTTATTAATCGTCAGACATGGTCAAGCAGAGTTTTTTGGTAATATTTGTTTATGTGCGTGCTTTAAATGTGTGTTTTGTTTACGTAGTTTTGATATAAAATAATTTTTAAATAAATAAGTTTTTCCTTGATAAAATTGTGATAACCACATATATTCATTTCCTGTTTCTCTGTAGGATGATGAGTCTCAGCTTGTGGAGAAACTACAGCAGCAGGGGTGGGGCAGGGGTGGCCTAGCGGTTAAGGAAGCGACCCCGTAATCAGAAGGTTGCCGGTTCGAATCCCGAGCCGCCAAGGTGCCACTGAGGTGCCACTGAGCAAAGCACCGTCCCCACACACTGCTCCCCGGGCGCTGGTCATGGCTGCCCACTGCTCACTAAGGGTGATGGGTTAAATGCAGAGGACAAATTTCACTGTGTGCACCATGTGCTGTGCTGCTGTGTATCACATGTGACAATCACTTCACAATTTAATTTAATTTAATTTAGATGGTGGATCAGGAAGAGGTACGTTTACACCCGCCCACTCCCCGACACACCCACCCACTCCCCGAAGTCTTGTGTAAAAATCACCTACTTTCTGAAAATGCTGAGTGATTCTTGAGGTGATTATTTTATTTTTTTGCTTTTATATCAGTGTTAGTGTCCCCTAATACTGTATCTGAAGTCCCTTTGTGCATAATTACAACCACTTTGATCCAGTCCAAAAATGAGATTTCTGTTTGAATGTCTGTAGCTTTCAAATGCTAATGAGGAGGAGAGAGGCGGGACGAGGAGGGGAGCGACCTATAGAAGTTGAGTGGACATTAGTGGAAATGACATCATCACACCATTCACCAATTACAATGTCTGGTGCAGACAGTTTTAATTCTATTCATTATTCTAAAATCACTGTTTTTACAGCCTTTTGCATGAAGTAACTAAACAAATACATTTGTGCTCATTTTCAGAGAGCAACTGCAATGATGACATAAGGGAACAAATTCCAGATCAGACTGTTTGAACTGCCGCTCTCTTCTTCATCATCTGGAAACGACTCTCTTGCTGCTCATTTTTCTGTTCCAGCAACATCCTGAGTGTCGCAGATATGCTGGACAATCTAGGGATAAACTAAACATCTAGGTCACCATCCCACATGCCTCACATCCTCTTTGCATTGTGGTCTATCCATATCAGCTATGGCTCATGTTTTTCTTCAGCCAATTAACATTTATTTGTTCAATTTCAGGTTGACACTTTTTTTTGTGAAGTGATTGTCAATGTGAAACCACAGCACAGCACATGGTGACACAACAAAATGTGTCCTCTGCTTTTAACCATCACCCTTGGTGAGCAGTGGGCAGCCAGTAGTGCATGCCTGCAGGAAAGTTCCATTTGCACTGAGAGAGAAATTTGAGAAACAAACTTGCATGCATGGAAAGTTATTGAATGTTATAAAGGAAGATTGATGAACTGACTGATTGGGTGAGATCTCATACTGCAGAAGACAAATGATAAATTACAAATATGTTTGGATGCTAGAGATGCTGTGACGCTAGATGTGATTTCTTATTTTTCCTCTCCGCTGCTCTTAGTTCCCTTCGACTGCTGTGCAACGTCTCAGATAGCCAGAGAGCAGGGGGAGAAGTTCTTTTGGGTGTGGAAGAAAGAGGGCAGAGATGATCCATAGAAAGGAAAAGTGAGGAGAATGTTAGTGGTGGCTTCCAGGGGTAAGGAGAAGAACGAGTCAGAGATATGAAAGATGTGAAAGAGTGCAGGAAGGTGAGACCGAGTGAAGGTTATGTAGAATGAGTAATTAATGGTGGTCAGTCTTGGATCCGATAGGTAAAGTGAGGGTGAAGGACAGAATGTGGTGGTCAGAGATGTGAAGTGGACTGGAAGAAAGGACGGTAGGTGGAGACGGACGAATGAAGACCAGGTCCAGGTCCATTCCCTTTCCTCTTTTGTTGCTGTTGGCCCAGGATAAAGAGTGGAGATTAATGAGGCCCAATATATGGTGCGAGGCATGTAAGACATAAAATATCCGTACAGGTTGCATCAACAGAAAAAAATGCTCACATTCCCTTTAAATGTTAGTTACTTTTACCTGAGCATGCATGTCATATGAATAAGTGAAGCGCTATAATAAAATTTCATACTGCATCACATGAACTAATATAAAGTTATTCCGTCAGGTGTTTGTTTTTTTTCTAGCAAACTCCATGCAGGATTTCATGTGTCTTGCTCCGAGGAGAGGCTTTTGTCGGGCCACTCTTCCATAAAGCACTGTATATGGAGAAGATCCGTAGAGAGGATCGTGAGGTCCTGGACGTAGCTGAGTTGGTCACTGTAACATGGATGAGATGCTGCTGCTGGGGTCTCTGCTGTCTCCCACAGTGAAAACCCTCAGGTCTAGCAGAACTACATGATGGACCTCCTCCCTCCTGCTGTAATCCAAGACAAGTTGACAAGTTAGGCCTTATCAGGGCTCAAAATCAATAGAAATCGAACGAGAATTGCTGGTGTCTTCCTCCTGTAAGTCGCTTTGGATAAAAGCGTCTGCAAAATAAAGTAAATTAAAGTAAAGTAAAGTAATCCTCCACTTGACATAGGAACAGGCCAGATGATGCTGAGTTGATGTTAAAACTCACTGGCGTTTAAAACTCTTCAGCGTTTACAGCGGTGATCCCCTAATTCCCCTAAATGCTGTAAATGTAATTCTTTATCCCCCTAATTACAGAATGTCAGTATGTAACTTAATCGTTCAAATGTTACATGAAGCACCAGGTTCCGGAGAAACGTTATTTCCTTTCACTATGTACTGTCTTAACATGTATATAGCTGAAATGAGAATAAAGTTCAACTTCAATGTAGTAGCATTCAGTGACATGTAAGTTCTGTATGTTACTTTATAGTTTTATTGTGGCGTCAGGATGATAAGACAGGAGACACTTCAGTCGTCTTGAGGTCCGTAGATGGAGCCAACAGACATCTTTTACCCCCTGCTGCTGCACATCTATCCCATGATGTCCCGCTTCCAACACACACACACATACATTTACATTTATGGCATTTATCAGACGCCCTTATCCAGAGCGACTTATTATCAGTAGTTTCATGGGACATTTCCCCCTGGAGCAACTTAGGGTTAAGTGTCTTGCTCAGGGACACAATGGTAGTAAGCAGGATTTGAACCTGGGACTTCTGGTTCATAGGCGAGTGTGTTACCCACTAGGCTACTACCACCCCCTACCCACTACCACACACACACACACACACACACTAAAAGTAAATTCCCTTTACAAACAAACCCGCAAGGCATGCTGGTCTCATTCACTTGGCCGACCCTTTTCAAATCATCCTGCTCTCCACAGAACAAGCCGCGCTGTAAACAACTGTGTACACACACAAACACACTCACACACACCCGGACAAACACATAAACACGTTGGCACACACACACACACACTTGTAAAGCATCTCATAATACCAATGTCTGGTAATTTCTTTTCATCTTTTAGATGAAATAGTTTAAGTAATGAGAGGAGATTTGGAGATTTTCTGCTCTAATGTTTCACTTGATATTAAATTACCTTATACTTATAAATGTTCACCTAACCTGCATATGGTCTGAAATTTTTTCAGAAAACATATTTCATGTGACCACCTATCAAACTCCCACATCTGACCCAGGACTGTATGTAGAGGCATCAAGTTCAGGCTATATCCAGTGCCAGCAGAAATTAAGGAGCCCTGTGTAGGACTTTATCTTGTCTTCAGATCATCAAAAAGGACTATCTCTCAGAACATCATCCATATTCTCAATGTCATACATCATTAGTGGGGAGCATAATTCATAATAATCTGAATTGTTGTGAAGTTTTTTTTTTTTTTGACAAAACATGCAAGTTCTCTGGTACATTTATACAGGGTGTCCACAAAACATCTATACAAATTAAAAAGTGTATTACAAGTAGCATTAAAATTGTAACTCGGACAGGTACTCAAGCAAAATGATACACAGAGGTGTATCACCACAGGGTGGTGCCTGCTTGGCACGTGCAGAGTTATCTGAATACTTAAGACCGTTTTAAGACCATACTACCATATGAGTGTTTGAAAGTGAAGGTCATTGTGAAACGCAGCACAGCACACGATGACAGTGTATGGAGCAGTGTGTGAGGACGGTGCTTTGTTCAGTGGGACCACAGTGGAGTGAGACACCTAGTGGACATAAGAAGTCATTGCATTTAAGAATGCTTAAAGTTGTACTTTCCCTCTTTTGAGTAGATATTTTAAAATAGATATTTCAATCCATGAATCTATGAAACCTCTAATAGTTTTAGATCACAGTAAAACTAAATAAACGAAATAACATTGAGTGACTAAAGGTTTAATTCATTTATTTGAACATGTAAAATAAACATGTAAAATAAAGTGAAGTGATTGTCACATGTGATACACAGCAGCACAGCACACGGTGCACACAGTGAAACTTGTCCTCTGCATTTAACCCATCACCCTGAGTGAGCAGTGGGCAGCCATGACAGGCGCCCGGGGAGCAGTGTTTGGGGACGGTGCTTTGCTCAGTGGCACCTCAGTGGCACCTTGGCCACTGAGGTTGGCAACCGGCAACCTTCTAATTACAGGGCCTCTTCTTTAACCGCTAGGCCACCACTGCCCCAAATGTTGAACATTTATTTGCAAAAAAGATATACATTTTCAGTTCTGATGTAAAATTGTGCAAATGTGAATAAATAAAATATTTCTGCTTTAATATGTGGCTCCTGATTGGCTGCTCAGTGCTGTTACATGTGAAGGTATGTTTACAACATACAGTTGCTAGGCAACACCGAATGAGCCAGTTGTTATTTCATTACTCCTGCTTTCTTTAGACAACGAATAGAATTTTTTACCCCAAAAGCCTTTTTAAAGGCTAACTTCTTATACTTTTTTAGCATTGTTATTAATTAGTGTTACTGTTTAGACTTAAATTAACTTAATTTAGTCAGTAGTTTCTTCATTTTAGCTTCTGGTAGAGAGATTAGCTTAGCCTAATTTAGCTTAGCATAACTTAGTTATAAAAAGATATTTTTCCAGGTGAAGGATGGGCCGCCCTCGGAAGGCCAAGCAACCACCAGTCGCCAGGAGGCCACCGCGGAAGATCCTGCCAAAAATACCAGCTCACATGCTTCACACTGGTAAGACATTAAGAAACTCCACATAATACTGTGTTTTCTCTTGACTATTCTACTGATTTCCTCATATTCATAACTCAGGATCAATAAGAAAAACAAACAACAGGTGCAGCTCACTGTAAATCCTGTATTTGTGTATCCAGTAAACATATATGGTCCATTGTAAGGTATCAAAGTCAGTAAATTATCACCAAAAATCTCAATGTATTCATGTCAGTGTACTTCTCAGGTATACCGTGGGCATGTGTGAGGGACACTAACTCCCCTCCAGCTCTGCTGTGGAGCATTCCCTGTATGCAGCAGCTGCAGGCTACTCCACAGCCACCCCAGCAGGAAGACACTCAGGAGGTTGTTCTTCCAGAAGACGTTGTGGACGAGCTGAGTTATGTTCCTGGAATCTGGGACCTGGCTGTGGAGATGGGCATCTTGCTTCCATGGAGCAGGCCGCAGGTACAGGATGGTCCTGCCTCCCCTCTGCCCGGCGTGGTCCCTGTCACCTCCGTCGCCAGCGCTCATCAGCCCTCCACTAGCACATCATCCATGGAGTTTGAGAGCATCGAGGACCGCTGGATTCTTCAGGACCAGATGGAGGTAGAAATGATGACCAGCGACCCAGCAGCAGACAGTCCACAGGGACCCCAACAGGAAGCCAGTCTGGAGGACTTTGTGGAGGAGCTGAACAACATTCCTGTCATCTGGGACATGGATTTCGAGATGTCCCTCCTCCCTCCACCTTACTAGTACCACTATTAGTAGCACAGCAGCACCAATAGTGATCACTAGTACAGGTAAGCATGAAGGTAAGTATGAAGGTAAGTATTTAGTGACGGGCGGCACGGTGACATTGTGGTTAGCACCTTGTCTCACAGCAAGAAGATCTGAGTTTCGGTCCCTTCTGTGTGGAGATTTGCAAATTTGCATGTATCTCCCCGTGTCAGCGTGGGTTTTCTCCGGGTTCTCCGGTTTCCCCCACAAAACAACTAGGCCAATTGGAGATGAATTGGACACAAATTGGCACCAATTTAACCTGTAGTTCATTAAACAGTTTAATAATTAACAGTAGAAGCAAAAAAAAAGCCAAATAAAAAGGCTCCAGTGGTGGCACTCTTGACCTGCAGGATCAGGGCGGGGTTCAACTCCCTGTGGAGTCTGTTTTTAGAATGGCTGCTTATCTAATGTCTAAATGTTTAAAAAAAAACCTTGCTGTTTATATGCATTAAATGAGGCTATTCCCTAATCTAGCGTCCTTTAACTTCAGCAAAGATTCATACTGTCCTCTGTAGCTGTGAAATTCTTTTACGTTGCTATTCAGCAGGTTGATGGATTATAAAACCAGCAGTTAACGCTAATAATGTTGATCACTTGCCTGATTTTATGTCCCCCTGGCCCACCCATTTCAGCAGTTCTGTAGGCGGTCCTGGGACATGTCCCTGAGGTGCGCCAGGCAGCTGGTCAGCACTAATTTTGAGGGAGAAAGAGGAGACGCCGTCTAGACACGATGCTTTACTGCTCCTGTTTGGAGAAGAAATTACATCTAAATAAGGAAAAATAAAATGTTTAAATCTTTAAATGTGTGTTGTCTTTCACCATGTGGACAACCTATGGTTAGATGATGAGCAAAAATGAACATAATTGTATTTAAATTAAAGTAGTTAAAACAGGCAGAAGTAAGTATTACTGTAATATTATTTTTTTCTCTTCTGAACATTCTGATTAAATTACCTGTCTTTAGATGAGTCTCAAACATTAATAAACCTTTCAAAATCTCCTTGTGTTTAACGTAAAAAAAAAAAAAACACTAAAATCATCTTAGAATTTATATATGTCAACCTTAAAATAAAACTGAAATTGCTGTGTGGGATACACATTAGCCAATTGTGAGCATGCGACTTACTTTTATATTCTGTTAATTGTGTCCAGGCCGTGTTCCTAAGGCCTGTACTTAAAGTTGGTGCTATTAGCAATGAACACTTCACACCAATCAAGATGATGTCTCTTAACTTGTGAATCTATTGTCAAAAAAGGAATCTGGCAGTGAAGATCATTCCAGGCATTGACCTGGAGGTATGTAACGGTGTAATGTGTGTTGGTTTACATAGATTATGCTAGAACCAAAAGGAGTATCTACACTCTGGGAACATAAAGTATCAGGAACCTGATTACGGGCCTGACTAAGAGCCTCCATTACCGGGCTTCTAGATAGAACTTCACCTGGTTGTCGTGGATGGGATTGGATAACAGCATCTGCTCACTGCTCCTCGGGCGCCTGTCATAACTGCCCACTGCTCCCTCAGGGGATGTGTTAAATGCAGAGACCACATTTCACTGTGTGCACTTGGTGCTGTGCTGTCATGAAAGTGTTAACTAATCACTTTCACTTCACTTCAAAATTCAACAATTCAGTGTCATCAGAAATTTTTTTTATTGAAAAAACAAGTATTCACTACATATAATGTGTGTTTTAATTTAAACCTGCTAAAAAATCTTAGCTGCCTGAGCACATGTTGAATTGTAGTTAAAGGTAGGGCATTTTTGGAAAACACCACTTTCAGAGTTCAATTAAGCAAAGATGAAGAATTTTATGCATGAAAAAGCACATTCATTACTTTTGAAACATATATGTGTCAATAAATATATTCAGACAGATTTTACTTTAACTTTATATTTTGTGATATGAAGATGACAGAAGTTCCTCTCAGATACCACAAGGGAACACGTGTGACTCCAATGGCTCTCTAGTACACCCTGCATGGCTATATATCCCTCCACCAGATTGTGAAATCAGACTCCATACAAGAATTTCAAAGTGACTTTTGTGACTTCAAATCACAGATTGTACAGTCTGTGTAAAGTCAAAGATGACAGGAAGAAAGTATGAACCAGTGGTTGGATTTCTCAACAATTTGAGGAGAAAAAGAAGGAATCAAGGACTCACAGCTCCCATTCCGAACCAAAATGTCCACATGACCAATACTTCACACTGGCCAATAATGTTTGACAAGAAGGGAAGGTGCAGGGTTCCTGGGTGCACAGAAAAAAAACCAAAAATGCAAAATACACCTTTTGTTTCACAGCACAGTAAAATGTATGTAAAACCATAACATATTATGCTCTACAAGTCTTGTAACAATGGAACAAATGGAATATTTGTATATCTACGGCCGCGGCCTGGAGTGTCTGTACGTGCTGATAGAGCAAGGCCACTTTAAACTGAAGGGCCTGCATGACCTGATCTTGACGCTGCTGCTGCACCTGCTGCTGTTGTAGATTTCAATAAGGAGGTTTGCCTTTTTACTTCTTTACCAAAGGAAAAGTACAGCAGGCATCTTAGACAAGGTATTTTAGGCGGTGGTGGCCTAGTGGTTAAGGAAGCAGCCCCATAATCAGAAGGTTGCTGGTTCAAATCTTGAACTGCTAAGGTGCCACTTAGGAGCCACTGAGCAAAGCACCGTCCCCACACACTTGCGCCTGTCATGGCTGCACACTTTGTGAGCGAACATCCTCTTCAGGGTTTTCATGTCCGCTGCCCCCTGCTGTGGCTCGTTCATGCTGTCAAGGCCGGGCCGGGGGGCGCATTCACCGACATGGGGCTGGAGCTGAAAGCAGACTGTGGTTTGACGATACGTGCAGGCAGAGATTCGTGGAAACGAGGCAGGCGCAGAGGTGATCTGGAATAACTTCTGTTTGCCATGTTGGTGCTCGTGCAGCACGGCAGGTACGTGAAAGAGTTCAGTAGCAGGCAGCGGCACGCACCAGAAACAGGTGGAAAAGAGTAGCTGGTTACCGTGGTGATGTGCAGGCTGAGGTGTGCGCTGCAGCGAGGAGCTGGGCAGGAGATGAGGTAAGAAGGCGAGTTGTGGGGGTATTAGGTGCCACAGCTACAAATAGAAAAGTTTCATTGTTCTTTCTAGAGGCATTCATCCTCCATTCATATTTAATATTTCTAAAAAAAAAGAATGCGGATGTCTTATTTCAGTATTAGGTGCCTTTTTTGTTAAGTACATAACTCCACATGTGTTCATTCATAGTGTTGATGCCTTCAGTGAGAATCTACCAATGTAAAATGGTCATGAAGAAAACATTGAAAGAGAAGGTGTGTCCAAACGTTTGGCCTGTACTGTATGTGAAGTTATGACTGGAACGTCTGGATTTCTACATTCTCAACTTTAAATGTTAATCACAAAACATTTTTTGTTAATCACAAAACAATTTTTTATATCAGATTACAGTGTCCCTGAGCAAATCCTAGATTCTCATAAATCCAATATGTTGAACTCATATACCACATATGCATGTGGTATGGCAGATTGAAAAAGCACTGACAAAACATCTCCATCAAGTGTCAGGACATCTTTGAACCTGTACCTGGACAAGATAAACTCATCAGAACTGTTGAAGACCAAGGGTTCATTCTGGGCAGAAGCAGCATCAAACAAAGACATATAGCTCATGCTTGTGCTCCCTTTCTGGGAAATGTATTTGGTTGTCTTAGTCAGCTTCTGCTGAACTTCCACAAAAATGAGTTCTTCATGAAGAGGATCGGTGATGAGGCTCAAGCAAACAGAATAATCTCCTGCATGAGATAAAGGAGCTTCTACATTATGTGGCAGCGTTGCATGAGAAAGACAGTAAATAAATCCCCAGAAATCTGACTGAGATGTTCGCCCACTTCTTTATCATCCAGACCTGCATGAAGAACCAGAATTATGATGCGATTATCTTGAAATTTAAACAACGTCTTATTATATGAAGCAGAGAGAGAATATGGCATAGACGTCACTGCTGCATCGGTCTATGTGTGACGCAAACACAAGTTAAAGTGTAATGTTTAGGTGTGCGTTTTCATTAAGGTTTAAATGCATTATGTCTGTATAAGATGGAAGGACACTTGACACCACTTGAAAGGAGATGAAGGACACTTGAAAGGAAAGGAAGTAAAAACTGGGTGTCACAGGCAAATTTAATCTAGGTATGTGACTGGGATCCATGTACCAATGACCGCTGCTGACAGGGTGGCCTTGATAGTGGGCAAGCAGCTTTCGTAGGCCTCACAAAGAACATGGACCATGCGGTTCTTCAGGAGGTTCTTGGCCAGAATGCTCTGCAGACCTTTCAGGATGTCCACCCATTTTCTCGTTTCTGTCACACCCTCCGCCAGCACCAGCTGTGAAGCGGCCTTTGCTGGTGAACTCAGCAGAGATGGGGTCACCTGATACAGAAATGGCCACCTCTCCAGGCTGGGTGGGCGTCCCTTCTGGCGTTCCTTCTTTACTCCAGTGGGCTCTGGAATAAATAAACAGCATGAATTTATAAAAATGTTAAACAAAAAGGGGTTTATTGAGCCGATTTAGATCTTGAGCAATTTTTAAAAGTTACTGACCATTTTCTTTTCATGGATTTTAATGAAGAAAGCAAGAAGCATAATCCACCATGATTCATAACTTTTATGAAGAAGAATTTTCCAAGAATTATATTAATAATCAAATTATGATTTTTATCTTTCAGGGGAATACTGAAAACATTATCTTTTAAGGAGAAATTGTGAGGTTACTTGACGTAACCCCGGTTCTCTGATAACATGAGTGAGGTATCTCACTATGGGAACGCCCTCAGCGTGACCGATCGCGGAAGCACCAATGACACCACGTCTGTCGCAGACGGACCAATGGCAGCAGCACCCCGGGAGGCACTATATCAGGTGCCGCCGCCCACCGGAACGGCCTTCTCTAGCATGCTCTTCCCCGTGCAAGGAGGGGAAAGCAGTGAGATACCTCACTCATGTTATCAGAGAACCGGGGTTACGTCAAATAACCTCACGTTCTCTTTCAAACATTCGCTCGGTATCTCACTATGGGAAAGATATGGCCAACTCCCGTATTGCATGCTTTCCGAAGTACCTCCGTCCGGACGCACACGGAGCCGAAACAACACTAATCAGCGGCACCGACACTAAGCGCAGCGTGCGCGAGCGGCGGAGCTGTGACGTCGAGTCGGTAAAACCTAATAAATGTGTGTGGCGTAGCCCAGCTAGCAGCAGCACAAATATCACGTACAGAAACACCCCTGAATAAAGCCCAAGAGGTAGCCGTGGCTCTAGTGGAATGAGCCCTAAGCCCCTGCGGGGGCGGGAGACCCCGTGCATGGTAGGCCATGCTGATACCCTCCACCAGCCAGCGTGATAACCGCTGAGATGAAATCGGCTTACCTCTGTATGGAGGAGCCCAGGACACAAACAGCTGGTCACTCCTCCTGAAAGCTCTGGTTCTGTCCGTGTAAACCCGCAAAGCACGTACCGGACACAAACAATGCAGCCTCCGATCTTCTTCTGAAGCAAATGGAGGGGGGTGAAAAGCGCTCAGCTCCACAGCGCTACAATTATAAGCAGAGTTAACAACCTTGGGAACAAATGCAGGGTTAGGTAACAGCACAACTCTAGCATCGCCCAGGCCGAAGTTCATACAAGAAGGATGAACAGAGAACGCATGAATCTCACTCACCCGCTTCGCTGAGGACAGCGCGAGAAGCAAAGCTGTCTTGAGGTTCAGGAGTTTCACACTCACTTGTTCCAGAGGCTCAAAAGGAGGTTCTGAGAACATCTGCAGGACCAGGGGCAAGTCCCACGAAGGGACGAAAAGCTGACTAGCCGGCCGGAGCCGGCGGGCGCCTTTCATAAAACGGCGCACGAGAGGATGCTGACCAACAGACGTGTTGTCAAACCCCACGTGGCACGCTGCTATAGCAGCTAGATACACTTTAACAGTGGAAAATGCCCTGCCCTTGTCCAACATGTCCTGCAGGAAACATAACACATCCGTAACCGAACACACAAAGGGCACAACCCGCCTCTGTTCGCACCACTGTTCAAAAACGCGCCACTTGCTGTCATACAGTGTGCGCGTGGATGGAGCCCTGGCACTCTGGATGGTGGTGACATATGCTACCGCGGTTGTATTGTCCGCCGCTACAGTAGAAGCCATGAGCCCCAGCAGGCGCAGGCAGGTCCTGAACTGGACCGCTCTGCCGCTGCTGAACAGACTAACGCACTGTTTTAACGACAGTACGCGTCTCTCGGACAGTGAAGCGCGAAAAGACACAGAATTTATCTGGAGGCCCAGATATTCTACGGTCCGGGACGGAACCAGTGCGCTCTTGGCGTAGTTTATACTGAAACCCAGGCTGGTGAGGTGGGTCACCAGTACTTTCGTTTCGTGCACTGCCTGCTCGCGCGATCGGGCGCAGAGCAGGTAATCGTCCAGATAAGCCAGAACCCTGACGCCCGAGGATCTGAGCGGGGTCAGAGCTGCTTCTATGCATTTGCTGAACACACGGGGCGCGAGGCTCAGGCCGAACGGAACCGTGAGAAACTCGTAAGCCACACCGTGGAAACAGAACCGGAGATACCGCCTGTGGGCAGGATAGATTCCGATGTGAAAATACGCGTCCTGCAGGTCCACTGTAGTAAACCAGTCGCCGGGACGAACCGAGCGAAAAAGGCCCTTGTGAGTGAGCATTCTGAATCTGAACTGCCTGAGGTGTTTGTTGAGAACACGCAGATCCAGAATAGGGCGGAGCCCTCCGTCCCGTTTTGGAACCAGGAAATAGCGAGAATAAAAACCCCGCTGCATTTCCTCCATGGGGACGGGCCTTATTGCCCGTTTGCTCAGAAGGGAGGTTATTTCTGCCTCCAAAACCTGAGCGGCATCCCCAGTTGCCAGCGACGAAACCACCCCGTTGAACGCGGGGGGACGTGCCGCAAACTGCAGCCTGTAACCTTTCTCCACCGTCGCCAGGACCCAGGGGTGAACTGCGCATGCGCGCCAGCTGTTGACACGGCGCGCAAGGGGGTTCATCTGCCCCACCAGCGGCGCGTGAGCACCATCTGGTGGAGGCGCAGAGGCATGACACTCTCCGCTTAAGTTTCGTTTTCGTTCGTGCGCCTGCGCTCTCAGCCATAGGCGTGGATGCGGCAGCGCAAGTTTTAATGAACCCCCGCTCCACTCTCAAGCTCGACCGAACGAGCTGAGGGGAGGGCGTAAGAGGAAGCACGGTGTGAACTGGTGCTTTGGTCCTGCAATGAAGCGGGGGAACAAAAGTGGCCGCTGAACATTGAACAGAACGTACTGCCGACGTGCACACCGTCGCCCGTTTTGCTGGGGGAGGGGCGAGTGTGACGTCGGTCAAGGGAGGGGGGAGGCCAGAGACCACGTGGTGCTGGCGACGCCCCTGCTGTGAGGGAAACGAATCCCTAGGTCTGCCGGCGCTTCTTACCGCTGGGGGGAGGAGCCGGGCGGTGCTGTGCAGCGACCGCCGCGTATGACGGCTTTGTCCCCTGTCTGAAGCTGGTAGCCCGGTGTTGAGCTCGGGGTTCAGCTGCCCTCCCCGTGGCCCGCGGGCCAGGTGACCTGAAGTCAGATCGGAAACCCCGGTGTTGAGGCGGGGGTCCCGGGCGAGGGGGGGGAGGGGCGCGCGGCGCCGGCTTGCGAGGCAGACAGAAGTCGAAGGCTTCTCCTTTCTTCTGGAGATCGCACCTCTGCCGCATTGCCTCGACTGTTGGGCCGAAAAGGTTCTTACAGTCCACCGGCGCGTCGAGAAATTCAACCTTCTCCCGGTCGGTGAGACTGGATAAGTTTAACCACAACGAGCGCTCACCCGCGACGGCGAGACCCATTGTACGGCCACAACTCTGAATCGCGCCGCGTGAAGTGCGCAGATTCAGGTCCGAGATCATGCAGATCTCCACCCAGGTCGCTGGATCGGGGTTGCCAGAGTCCAGCTGCTTTCCCAGCTCCTCGAGCAGTTCGGCTTGGTACGCCGTCAGGAGCGAGGTCACGTTAAGCGCCCTGGCGGAAAGCGTGTGTTGGAAAATGTATATAAGTTATCATGCTATTAACCTTTACTACCTTTTTGACATATATATCCCACATGTATTAAACTCTATTAATCCTTTTGACATATATATATATATATCGCATGCATTAAACTATATTAATCTTTTTAATATGCGCACTACATTGAATCATTGGTCTCTTCAGAAACTGGTGGGCTAAAGGCTGTTTGCAGAACAGAATGACCGCGACTTGATAAGAGGAGGCCTGCAGCCGCGGAGAAGCAAGAAAAACAAGAAGACCTTGGCGATGGAGCGTCTACCAAAGAGACAACCCTACATGCAAATTATAAGCTTATTTGGTGTGATCCTGTGATGAATGTACCGCCCTATTATTGAATAAAAAGAGAGGAAGCGGAAGAGACGGCAGAGCTTTTTGGAGGCTGCTGTATTGGTCATCTCTGATCGCTCTCCTTGCAAGTAAAAGAACTCAACTTCTTCGTGTCATTCTTCTCTGGTTTATAAGTGTTGGAACGGCGTACAACTCTAACATTTTATTGGTCCTTCGAGCCGGATTCCAAGACACCAAAGGACTCCAGCGGACGGGACGGATACCAGGAAATCCTTGGCCAAGGCTGACTCCTTAGTAGGGGTCAGAGACAGACCCCTTTGGGGACTGGGAGGCCGACCCGTCGGTTGGGATCTGGAGGTTGACGGAATCTTACGAGTGAGAGAAGGCACGGGGGTAAGTTGACTTCTGTTTAAAAGAAATGGAATGAATGGTAACAAGAGGTTACAAGAGGTTACAAGAGGTAACAAGAGGTTACAAGAGGTAACAAGAGTAACAAGAGGTTACTTAAAGGAAACAAACCCTGGGTATTCTAGACTCTGGCAGGTAACAAAGACAGTTAAATTCCGTGGGGGGGGCGGACCCCTCCCGTAAAGGGTTAAAATCCGCGGGGAGGACGGACTCCTCTGTCAGTGAAAAGGAACGTTCAATAGTAAAATAAGTGATTTAAAACTCATACAGGTGTATGAGAGTGCGCGCGGGTGTGAGTGTGTGGATGAGTGGGGGTGAAAGTCACTAGACGGACACTCCATGCAAAACCTCACAGGGAAGGAAACAGCGACCCCTCGTGGACGCAGAGGCAAGGTATTTCCACCCCAAATGATTTGAGGTAGAAGTGAAATACACCACGAGAGGAATTTTGATACGCTGTCCTGTGAACAAATACCAGTGTTTTAGGATACCCCAGGTACGACACACTGGCCCAAATTTAGGTCAAAATGGGTAAGGGATCCAGTAAACCAGATCCGAAAGAAGAACTAAAATGTAAAGACTGGAGGTATGTAGAGCAGATTAACAAAGCCTACGTCGAGCCGTTAAATAAATGGATAACAAAGTACGGGTTTGATGGACAACTGAGATTAAAAAGTCTAATTGAGTTACAGGCAGCCATAAAACATACATGTAAAAATAAGGAGAAGCAAATGAAGCGAGAAGGGGTTGAGGCTTTAATACAGTGGATAAAGATAGCAGGAAAGAGAGAAGAGGGGGAGAGGAAGATAAGACAGGCTAGAGAGAATGCAGCACGTGAGGAGGAAAGGGAGAGAGAGGATCAGGCAGTTAAAGTGATGGAAGTGGAGAAAACTATTCTGTTTCTCCGCAAAGAAGACCATGAAGAAACTGGAAGTAGGGGAAGTCAGAGGGAAGGGGTGCGTAGGGCTGACGAGGAAGGAGTAGGGGAGGAGGGGGCAATGGGGGCCGCTAGTGCAGCCACCAGCGCTTCCCTCTGTGCCTGCAGCTCCCCCCCTGTATCTGGATATGGGATATGGCATATCCACGCCATGCACATAGACAAACTGATAAGAACTAAAAGGAAAAGACAAACCTATAAAAAAAATGACACCTTTTGGGAAAACACTATGCGGGATACAGACACATTTTACCATGGAGGCGGAGGTAGAGGGAGACAGGGAGGATGCAGGGGATGAAGAAGAGGGGGTGTCCAAGGACGAGGGTGGAACACACAGGGCCAATGGAGAGCAGGCTGTTGGTCCTGTGGGAAGGTTGGGCACATAACCAGAGACTGTCTAGCAGGACCGGGAGATAACACGGCATGACTGGAGGAGAAGAATTAGTAGGGAGTAGTAGGGAGATCAGCAAATGGGGGTACAACAATAGTCACTGCTTCTAAACCAGTATGGGTGAGAGACCCCAAAGGAGCATCATGTAAAACGTGTCCATCCTTTTTATCCCAGAATGCCCTGTTAATTTGCTGGGAAGAGACGGCTTACTTAAATTAGGTTTGGCACTCGTCTCCACTCCGTAACAGGTGTGGAGCTCATGCCCTCTGACGAACTACATGTCACCATGTGGTATAAAAACTCTCCTTGGCCTGATCCAATATACGAAAAGAAATTGTCACGACTCACGCCAACAACCATAGTCATTCTTTATGTTTACTCGGACGGGCAAGGACGGGCGGGGGTCGCTTTACCTAGCAATGCTCTGGGTTGGTATCCACTGCACATCTCACTGTATAAAAACAGAGAGAGGAGTTGGAAGTCGTTGGGCACCATAGTTCAAGAAGGTGACAGCGCAACGGATTTGGGCAGACATGTGGGACAAATTAGAGCATAATTTGGAAATGGCTGTATTGGACAATACAGACCAAGACTGGAGTACATCCAGAAACCAGTGACATTTTCTGCTCACTGAAGAAGATGAAGATGAACTAGCACAAATCCCTCAATCATTGTGGTCACAAGGACCGTCTGATGTAGGACTGATAAAAGGAATTTTGCCGGTATAAGGCACGCCAAAACAGAATATCGGCCTTGCATAAGACAATATCCGCTTAAACCTGACACACTAGAAGGCATAACACCAGGGATACGTGACTTACAGCAAGCAGGGGTTATTATAGAGAGAGATTATTCCCCCTGCAATACACCTATATTCCCGGTGAAAAAGCAAGCTCCCTCGGTGGGATGGAGAATGGTGCAGGATCTGCAGGCAGTAAATGCTGCAGTAGTACAGCGAGCTCCGTGTGTGCCTGACGCACACACATTACTAAATTCCTTAAGACCAGATGCGCGAATGTTTACTGTGGTCGACATTAGCAATGCCTTTTTCTCCATTCCCATAGACCCAGACAGCCAATTTTGGTTCGCTTTTACATTTAAGGGGAAACGATACACCTATACTAGGCTTCCACAGGTCTATTGCGAAAGCCCTACTATATATTCCCAAGCCAGGCATGCCAGCATGTCCAAATTTCAACCACCGGGGGGAAGTCAGATTCTACTTTACGTTGATGGTATATTAGTGGCTTCTCCGAGTCTGGAAGCATGTAAAATTGACACTGTGGCCCTTTTAAATCACCTAGCTATAGAGGGGCTACATAGTTAGTAAAAACAAATTGCAATTGTGGAATCCACAAGTCAAATACCTGGGTCACCATCTCAGTGCAGGTGGCAGAACTATTCTAGAAGAACGGAAAACAGCGGTCCTACAGGCGCCAAAACCAATTAATAAAAAACAAATGATGTCATTCTTAGGATGAACTAATTATTGTAGAAGTTGGGTACCAAATTACGCTGAGATTACTTCCCCACTCACGGCTTTAATTTACACTGAAGACCTGAAAATGACATCACCGCTAAATTGGACGTCAGAAGCAGAAAAAGCTTTTTGTGATATTAAACAGGCGCTGACCTCCAATTTAGCTCTAGCCTTGCCAAATTATAGTAAACCGTTTATACAAATGGTGGACTGCAAAGACAAATATATGACTTCTGTCCTAGGCCGACAACATGGAGACAACCTGAGGCCGATAGCATATTTTTCATCCAAATTAGATAGTGTAGCCCGCACAATGCCACACTGTGTGAGGGCGGTGATAGCAGCGTCGATGGCAGTAGAAGCAAGTGCCGGAATAGTTTTATTCCACCCATTGACCCTTAAGGTCCCACATGCAGTGGCTGCTTTACTACTGCAAACCAATATGATCTTTTATCACCTGCAAGGCACCTCTCCTGCATGGCCACGTTGCTGTCACAGCCACATCTCACTATCGAACGATGCACCACATTTAACCCAGCCACATTGTTAACTTTACCCGATGACGGAGAATAACACGAACACACAGCTAAATCTAGATTAGATTTAAGTGACCAACCTTGCCTCAGGGTGAGTTAATATTCATCGATGGCTCTTCAAAGAAAAATTATTTGGGAAAAACATAAACGGGCTACGCCATGGTGACAGCAGTGATTAAAGCTGACAACTTACCATCGACTTTTTCAGCGCAAGCAGCCAAAATAATTGCTCTAACTGAGGCTTGTAAATTAATGAAAGGGAAAGATGTTACTATATATACTGATAGCCAATATACATTTGCTCAGTACTGGCGGAATAGGGGAATGGTTACATCTACAGGAAAATACAAGTGCAGGACAGGAGTTCTAATGAGACACTCCAGCCTCTGTGTGTGTGTGTGTGTGTGTGTGGGTATGTGCGTCTACACGCATTGGCAGACCATATCTCTCTGGTATGTGTGTGTGTGTGTGTGTGGGGCCTATCTCTCTCTCTCTCTCGTTTTGTTTTGGAACTCTTAGCAATAGATTTTACCGTCTGGGCATCAGCACAGCGATTTACAACGGGTCTCCACCTTATTCAGATTTAAAGGGAATATGGGAAATATTTTGAATTTACATTTTGTGTATCTTGTTTGTTTGTTTTCTTTTGTTTCTGAGAGTTTTAAAATTAAGTTTGTGAAAAGCTGGGGAAAATATATACATTACATCTAAACTGTGCAATTTTAAATTAATATTGTACTGTTGTATGTACACTTTGGGTTCTTTTTTCTGGGTTTTTTGTTGTTTTATTTTATTTAAGAAGGGAGATTTCCCAACGGCTGCACTGTCTGCCTCTGTTACTGTGTCTTTGAATAAGGTCCATCACACCTACACTGACCTACACTGACACTCACGCTGAATACGAAGACATAACACACTGATACGCATCCCTCTGACAAGTGAATTTTTTTCTTTTCTCATTGTTGATTCTAGTGCAGCCATGTAAAAGAAAAACAGTGGAAGACATATAAAAAAAAAAAAAAAAGGGCTTCACATTTATATTGTACTGTGGATTTTATTTCATTTCATTGTGTTGCCCCAGCCAATGACCGATATGATACTGTCATGGCCAACGCGCCTCCAGCCCGCTAGAGGGCACCTCACCAGCCTGGGAGATGGCAACCCGGAAGAGGAAATGGAAGCGGGCGGTGGCAAGTATAAAAGGGAGGTAACACCAAGGAGACACGCCCGCTCTTTGTATGAGTTGTATGAGTTAAATGAGTTGTATGAGTTTACTCGCCAGAGACGCTAGCTCTCTCACCCACAACCTACGATAATTGAGATTCCCGTAATACGACCTTCGCCTGCCCACGACTTCGAGAATTGCCTGATCCCCTGGAAACCACGAAAGGAACCCCGACCGGAACTTCCTGACTACAACCTCTTCCTGCCCCTGACCTTGAACCTACCTGACCCCTCGGTTAAGACGGGATTCCATGCTCCCCTACCTTTCTGCCGCCCAAGACCTACTCCCGTCCTCCCAAAGATACCGAACCATCCTGAAACCCGCCGTCTTCCGGTTCTCCTCTGCCCCGGTCCTTCCCAAAGATCCCGAACTGACTCCCCGCTGCGTTGCAGCGCGTCCATTACTTCCTCATTCCTCGCCGGCCAGGCGCCCCCGGTCCTCCTGCCCCGCTCGCCCAGTGTCCTCTACCGGTACGACGGCTCATCCCTACGCCGAAAGTATGTCTGCAAGTGCGTCATCGAATTCCCCCTGTGACAGATACTGTATTGTTCTTTATTTAAATGGTAGCATTGGGATGACTACATTATTCTGGTTATATCTTGCGCTGTGCACTTTTTGTTTCCTTGAACCCAGACCGAGAGCATTTAGAGAATAATTATTATTATTATTATTTACAGCAATAGGGTTATTGTCTCAGTTTTGGTTTGGATTTCAGTTGCATTTTTGCTGTTACATTTCCGTTATATTTCTGGGTCGCATTATTAGTGGAAGATGACAAGGACCTGTCATCCAAACTCCTCACATCCATTACTGTAAAACAGTTGTTGTTATTTATTGCCTTTTGTTCCTACCATTGAGTATTTCTTCCAAGGTTCAGCAAGCCTTTAACTGCCCTCACTCATTATAAATCGATGTCTTCTCAGGTGCTGTGGAACCCTGATGCAGAGCAGGCCCTCTTAGCTTTAAACAGACTCCCCACCCACATTAGGCCTCCAAAATTGTGACCGTCTCACCTCTGTTCTCCTTCACTATGTCCTGAAGCTGATTTTTCATGCATTCTTTTTTTATTTATTTTTGGGAGGTGCAAATTTTTGTGTAAAGACGAATCGGGTGCGTAACGGATGTTGGATGATACTGCTGTAGTAGTCTTGGATTTTCAGCATGACTGAGGATGTGTTTCTACGCGGGTTTTTGATGCAATTTGGATGTTACCTTATCGACAACTGTTAATTTCATTTTTTATTATTTACAATTTTTTAGAAAAAAAAAAAAAAAAAAAAAAAAAAAACAATCTACATATGTACATATCTACATACAGATGGGCTGCGATTTTGAGCCATGGGAAAACACATATCTCAACAGGGGGGTTGGTGGTACAGCTACATATGGCTTTAGCCTATATAAAAAAAATTAAAAAAAATAATTGATACATGCTTGATGTGGTAAAAACAACAATTGGCTTCTTTAAGTGGAGCAAGCAGCTATTGTCACTCAACAAGATTGCGTGCTTTGTATGGGGCCATGACCATTATTACAGGTAAAACCAGCGGTTATAACTCAACCAGATTGACGTTGCAGAAGTTGGGATCAAGTTTGGGATCAGGTTGTTTGATCGATTGCCCACAAACACCACCGGGTTGTGTGTCTTAGTAACCCTTTTATTACCAGTGTCCATATATCCAACAACAATAAGTAACCTATTATTCAAAATAGACAGCCTGGTGCCTGCAGACTGGCACCAGACGAAGCGGTCAACCCCGCCCTGGGAGAAGCTAACAGATTCAACTTACATAGATGCAATTGGGGTTCCCAGGGGGGGTGCCTGACGAATATAAAATAGCAAATCAAATAGCAGCGGGATTAGAATCAACCTTGTGTTGGTGGTGTACGATTAATAAGAACGTAGACAGGATCAACTACATCCATTACAATGTTCAGAAATTAGGAAATTGGACACAAGACGGTTTTGAGGCCGTGCATGGGCAATTATCCGCCACTTCCCTAATGGCTTTTCAGAACAGAATAGCGCTTGATATGCTCTTGGCTGAGAAAAATGGGGTTTTGCGCCGTGTTTGGAGAGCAATGCTGCTCGTTCATACCAAACAACACAGCTGCAGGAGGCAGTCTGACATTGGCCATTGACGGCCTGCGCACCCTCAACCGGAAGATGAAGGAGCATTCAGGGGTGGAAACTACGATGTGGGATTCCTGGATGAATGTATTCGGGAAATACAAAGCCCTAGTTCAATCTGTTTTAACATCTATGGCTGTATTTGCAGCAATTCTGACCTTGTGTGGATGTTGTTGTATTCCTTGTCTGCGCAGTCTTGTGAACCGTCTCATCACTACGGCCTTATCACCCAGGGAGGTTGATCCCACACAGTTATACCCGCTCTTGGAAAATAAAATCCACGATGAGGGCTTTGAGATGTCCATGGAGCCCAGTGACTTACAGTTGAGCCAACTGTTCTGAGAATCTATCTTCGAGAATTGAAGCAACATCCCTTTGAGTGTAAATGTATTGCTCAGTTTATGAACTAATAGTCGAAAATCCTACCGGAAGAGGTTATTAGGGAAGTACTATAGAAAAAAAAAAAAAAAAAAGTTCAATACATGATAAACAGGGGGGAAATATTGGGGGACATATGCTTGACTCATTATGTTTTAAATGTATTTTTTGTTGTTTTAATTCTGAATTTCCTGAATTTATCAGGCTTTTTTGTTGTTTTAATTCTGTATTTCCTGAATTTATCAGGCTTTTTGTTGTTTTAATTCTGAACTTCCTGTATTTATCAGGCAAGGTGCTGTTTGGATAAGGCTGGAAACGACGTTCGGAAATATGGTGACTTATGGTGATAGGATGGTAGAATATGGATCTCTCAGCAGACTTGAATCTGCTGATTCAAAGAAAAAAAAAAAAAAAAAAAAAAAAAAGGAGCAGCGTTTTGAATCGGCAGGGTAGCATTTATTCTGTCCTCTCCTGAACAGCGACACCACGTTTTTGTTCTCTTGAATGCTTGGTTGGTTGCATTGTGGTTTCGATTCGGTGCGTCATGTGGCCTGTTCTCAGCACCGTACTACAGTCCCTATGTGGTCCAGAAGGGCATTATCACTCTGTGTGATACTCACGATTTTTTCTATTATTATTGTTGTTGTTATTATTAAGAAAAAAAAAAAAGATATATGTATATATATCACTATACTCACGATTTTTTCTATTATTATTGTTGTTATTATTAAGAAAAAAAAAAAAAAAAAAAATTAGAAAAAGGTTTGATACATGATAAACAGGGGGGAAATGTTGGAAAATGTATATAAGTTATCATGCTATTAACCTTTACTACCTTTTTGACATATATATCCCACATGTATTAAACTCTATTAATCCTTTTGACATATATATATATCTCGCATGCATTAAACTATATTAATCTTTTTAATATGCGCACTACATTGAATCATTAGTCTCTTCAGAAACTGGTGGGCTAAAGGCTGTTTGCAGAACAGAATGACCGCGACTTGATAAGAGGAGGCCTGCAGCTGCGGAGAAGCAAGAAAAACAAGAAGACCTTGGCGATGGAGCGTCTACCAAAGAGACAACCCTACATGCAAATTATAAGCTTATTTGGTGTGATCCTGTGATGAATGTACCGCCCTATTATTGAATAAAAAGAGAGGAAGCGGAAGAGACGGCAGAGCTTTTTGGAGGCTGCTGTATTGGTCGTCTCTGATCGCTCTCCTTGCAAGTAAAAGAACTCAACTTCTTCGTGTCATTCTTCTCTGGTTTATAAGTGTTGGAACGGCGTACAACTCTAACAATTGGTCAACAGCTGTTATTTGATTGTTGTTGAATATTTGAAAATCACAAATAAAGCATTAAAAAAAAAAAAAACACTAGGATAATTTTTGAGACTCATCTAAAGACAGGTAATTTAATCAGAATGTTCAAAAGAGAAAATGAATAAAAAGTGATACATCATGCAATGTGAAGTGAGCATGTGAATGTCCTGTAAGTGTGAACACTAGATCAACAGAACATGATCTAGCATGCACTTAACCTGGAACAACGAACAAGTTCCAGCATTTATCAGACGGCCTTATCCAGAGTGCTTTACAGTCAGTAGTGACAGGGACAGTCCCCCTGGAGCAGCTCAGGGTTAAGTATTGTTAATATTCCGTATTGACTTTGAGATTGACTAATTCATCACTAACTCACTCTTCTACTTTCTCTATCCTTCACCATCCACTCCACTGTGGAGGACAGAGGATGAAGGTGGACGCTGTAATACAGCTGGACCTAGATGTGACATGCCACAAAATATATGTCGGTTTGTGATTTACTTCTTTACCTGCTATAACTGATCTATGTGACGATTTTAGGCCAAATGTGTTAAGTCCTTTGTGCACTAGGCCAGTAATATTTTCATCTGCTGGTTTTCACTACTTTAATTTAAATACAATTATGTTCATTTTTTTTTTCATCATCTAACTTTGGTTTTCCACACGGTGAAAGATAACACACATTTAAAGATTCAAACATTTTATTTTTTCTTATTTAGATGTCATTTCTTCCACAAACAGGCAAGCAGTAAAGCATCGGGTCTAGACAATGTCTCCTCTTCCTCCTTCAAAACCTGTGCTGACCAGCTGGCTCCAGGTTTCACTCACTGACTGTGAGTACCGGGGCTCCTCAGGGACGTGTCTTCTCCCCACAATTTTCCAGGACCGTCTAAAAGAACCGCTGAAATGGGTGGGCCTGAGGGACATAAAATCAGGCAAGTGATCAATATTATTAGCATTAACAGCTGGTTTTATAAAGCAATCACCTGCTGGGGGTGTCTGTGTAGTTCAATAGCAGCGTAAAAGAATTTCACAGATACAGGAGATGGTGTGAATATTTGTTGAAGGTAAATCACGCTAGATTAGGGAATAGCCTCATGTAATGCATATAAGCAGTAAGTGATTAAACATGTATTAAACATTTAGACACTAGATAAGCAGCCATTCTGAAAACAGACTCCACAGGGAGTTGAACCCCGCCCTGATCCTGAAGGTCAGGTGTGCCACCACCGGAGCCTTTTTTTGGCTTTAATTTTTTTGCTACTACTGTTAATTATTAAACTGTTTAAGGAACTACAGGTTAAATTAGTGCCAATTTATGTCCAATTCATCTCCAATTGGCCTAGTTGTTTTGTGGGGGAAACCGGAGAACCCGGAGAAAACCCACGCTGACGCGGGGAGATACATGCAAATGTGCAAATCTCCACACAGAAGGGACCGAAACTCAGATCTCCTTGCTGTGAGACAAGGTGCTAACCACAATGTCACCGTGCCGCCCGTCACTAAATACTTACCTTCATACTTACCTTCATGCTTACCTGTACTAGTGATCACTATTGGTGCCGCTAGGGCTACTAATAGTGATACTAGTAAGGTGGAGGGAGGAGGCACATCTCGAAATCCATGTCCCAGATGACAGGAATGTTGTTCAGCTCCTCCAAAAAATCATCCAGACTGGCTTCTTGTTGGGGTCCCTGTGGACTGTCTGCTGCTGGGTGGCTGGTCATCATTTCCTCCTCCGTCTGGTCCTGAAGAATCCAGCGGTCCTCGTTGCTCTCAAACTCCATGGATGATGTGCTGGTGGAGGGCTGGTGAGCACTGGTGATACTGGGCAGAGGTGTGGCAGGACCATCCTGTACCTGCGGCCTGCTCCATGGAGGCAGGAAGCCCATCTCCACAGCCAGGTCCCAGATTCCAGGAACAAAGCTCAGCTCGTCCACCACATTATCCGGAAAAACAACCTCCTGAGTGTCTTCCTGCTGGGGTGGCTGTGGAGTAGCCTGCAGCTGCTGCATACAGGGAATGCTCCACAGCAGAGCTGGAGGGGAGTTAGTGTTGCTCACACATGCCCACGGTATACCTGAGAAGTACAGTGACATGAATACATTGAGATATTTGGTGATAATTTACTGACTTTGATAACTTACAATGGACCATATCTGGATACACAAAACTGGATACACAAATACTGAATTTACAGTATTTTTTCTTATTGATCTTGAGTTATGAATTATGAGGAAAGCAGTATAATACCGAAGAGAAAATACAGTATTATGTGGAGTTTCTTAATGTCTTACCAGTGTGAAGCATGTAAGCTGGTATTTTTGGCAGGATCCTGCGAGGTGGCCTTCTGGTGACTGGTGGCTCCTTGGTCTTTTTCCGAGGGCGGCCCATCCTTCACCTGGAAAAATCTCTCTCTCTGTTCTAAAAAAGAAAACTGTGCAGGTAATAAATTATGCTAACCTAAATTATACTAAGCTAAGTTTTGCTACGCTAAATTATGCTAAGCTAATCTGTCAACCATAAGCTAAAATTAAGAAACTACAAAATAAATAATAAGTCTAAATAGAAACACTAACTAATAACAGTGCTAAAACAGTAAAAGAAGTTAGCCTTTAAAAAGGCTTTTGGTGTGAAAAGTTGAATTTTTTGTCTGAAGAAAGCAGGAGTAATAAAAATACAACTGGCTCCTTCAGTGTTGCCTAGCGACTGTATGTTGTAAACATATGTTCACATGTAACAGCACTGAGAAGCCAATCAGGAGCCACATATTAAAGCAGAAACATTTTCTCTATTCATATTTGAACCTTTGCATATTAGAACTGAAAATCTCTTTCTGGTCAAAATACGTGTTTGATATATTTTTGAATAGCCAAATTATTTACATTTACTGTCCAAATGAATAAAATTTAGCAACATTTAGCAACTGAATTTTATTTAGTTAAATTATTTTATTGGGTCTGTCAGGAAGACAGACCATTTATTATTGTGCTATGAATGACAAAAAAGAACATGTCTCACGTTAAAGACCGCCACGCGAAGACCGTCAAACGTAAAGAAACAACGGAGTGGTCAGGCCGAAGGCCTGACCGCTCCGCACACGATGATATATTTTTTGTTTTTGTAGGTCGTACGGCCCGGCCACAAATCGGGTTAAAACGTGTAAAAAGTACCGTTTACCATCGTGCCGGGAACGCGTTTTTGGCTCCCCGAGGCTAACCGTTGAAGCTAGCGACCCGAAAATCGAGGCGAGGCCGAAGGCCTCGCCGAGTCTTACGATCCGACGTATGGTACGAGTCGGTGGCACCAACGGGGGTTTGGAAAACCCAGAAAAAGCCGGAAAACCGGGAAAAAGGCAATAAAAGGACACGTCTTACGTCCAAGGCCGCCACGATAAGACCGCGAAACGCACAGAAACAACGGAGTGGTCAGGCCGAAGGCCTGACCACTCCGCACACGATGATATGATTTTTGTTTTGGTAGGTCGCACGGCCCGCCCACAAATCGGCTTCAAAGCGTAAAAAGTACGGTTTACTGTTGCGCAGAGGAAGAGGTTTTCAGCTCCCTGTGACCAGCCGTAAAAGCTAGAGACACGGGAGTCGAGGCGAGGCCGAAGGCCTCGCCGAGACACACGATCTGACATATTGGATGTGTTGCTACCGCCAACAGTGGTCAGGAACACATGAGAAATAGGGAAGAAGGCCAAAAAGGCCATGTCTCGCATTTGTGGCTGCCACGCTAAGGCCGTGAGACGCACAAAAAAAACGGAGAGGTCAGGCCGAAGGCCTGACCTCTCCACACACAATGACGTATTGGTTGCTTCTTTGGGGATTACAGGAGGGCCACAAATCACGTCCAAAACATTAAAAGTGTGAAAAAATCTGGTTTCCAAGAATTTGCGATGAAACGCTTCACAGCACACACACGATTCTCGTATCAAATCGTGCAGCTTGTCGTTACGCACGGTTTGACGTATGGCTCGGCTCGGCCGGATTTACGGTCCGCGCGCAATTAGCCAAAAAGCGTTTTCGGAACGCGTTTAATATTCTAGCCCAAAATTGGACTTTTTTGGAGTTTGTGTCCAGACGGTTTGACATACAAGAAGATATTGATGTCGTCTCGTAGATCTCGCCATGGCCGACGATTTGACGTATGGTTTATCTCCGTCTGACTTACGGATCATGCACAAATTTGGGAAAACAAAAAAGTGTAAATGCGCGAAAAAAATTTATTTATTGGGTCTGTCAGGAAGACAGACCATTTATTATTGTGCTATGAATGGCAAAAAAGAACATGTCTCACGTTAAAGACCGCCACGCGAAGACCGTCAAACGTAAAGAAACAACGGAGTGGTCAGGCCGAAGGCCTGACCACTCCGCACACGATGATATATTTTTTGTTTTGGTAGGTCGTACGGCCCGGCCACAAATCGGGTTAAAACGTGTAAAAAGTACCGTTTACCATCGTGCCGGGAACGCGTTTTTGGCTCCCTGGGGCTAACCGTTGAAGCTAGCGACCCGAAAATCGAGGCGAGGCCAAAGGCCTCGCCGAGTCTTACGATCCGACGTATGGGACGAGTCGGTGGCACCAACGGGGGTTTGGAAAACCCGGAAAAAGCCGGAAAACCGGGAAAAAGGCAATAAAAGGACACGTCTTACGTCCAAGGCCGCCACGATAAGACCGTGAAACGCACAGAAACAACGGAGTGGTCAGGCCGAAGGCCTGACCACTCCGCACACGGTGATATATTTTTTGTTTTGGTAGGTCGCAAGGCCCGTCCACAAATCGGGTTCAAAGCGTAAAAAGTGTGGTTTACTGTTGCGCAGAGGAAGAGGTTTTCAGCTCCCTGTGACCAGCCGTAAAAGCTAGAGACACGGGAGTCGAGGCGAGGCCGAAGGCCTCGCTGAGACACACGATCTGACATATTGGACGTGTTGCTACCGCCAACAGTGGTCAGGAAAACATGAGAAATAGGGAAGAAGGCCAAAAAGGCCATGTCTCGCATTTGTGGCTGCCACGCTAAGGCCGTGAGACGCACAAAAAAAACGGAGAGGTCAGGCCGAAGGCCTGACCTCTCCACACACAATGACGTATTGGTTGCTTCTTTGGGGATTACAGGAGGGCCACAAATCGCGTCCAAAACATTAAAAGTGTGAAAAAATCTGGTTTCCAAGAATTTGCGATGAAACGCTTCACAGCACACACACGAATCTCATATCAAATCGTGCGGCTTGTCGTTACGCACGGTTTGACGTATGGCTCGGCTCGGCCGGATTTACGGTCCGCGCGCAATTAGCCAAAAAGCGTTTTCGGAACGCGTTTATTATTCTAGCCCAAAATTGGACTTTTTTGGAGTTTGTGTCCAGACGGTTTGACATACAAAGAAGATATTGATGTCGTCTCGTAGATCTCGCCATGGCCGACGATTTGACGTATGGTTTATCTCCGTCTGACTTACGGATCATGCACAAACTTGGGAAAACAAAAAAGTGTAAATGCGCGAAAAAAGTTTATTTATTTATTATTATAGCCTTTTTTCGGCAATTAATGCGGGTCGTACCGAAGCACGCACACCGGCGTGCTATATATCAAAAATTAGAACTTTGTTGTGTGAGGTGTGCTATTACTTTTATAAGCGATCGGACTGGGCCTGGCCGAGCTATTAACGCTGAAACAGGGTCATTTCCCATTGGAATGTATTGATCGCTAATTTTAGCATTGGTAGCATTTGTAAAATAAAACTTCTTTGAAGTGATACTGCAGTACCACAGTAAAGAAGCCCCATTTTACAATCCCATGCCCGCAGCTGTGACCAATGCCCGGACAGACCCATCAAAATTTCCCCTGGAATTTGGCTTCTAGTTGGGGTCTGTCAGGAAGACAGACCATTTATTATTGTGCTATTAATGGCAAAAAAGAACATGTCTCACGTTAAAGACCGCCACGCGAAGACCGTCAAACGTAAAGAAACAACGGAGTGGTCAGGCCGAAGGCCTGACCACTCCGCACACGATGATATATTTTTTGCTTTGGTAGGTCGTACGGCCCGGCCACAAATCGGGTTAAAACGTGTAAAAAGTACCGTTTACCATCGTGCCGGGAACGCGTTTTTGGCTCCCTGAGGCTAACCGTTGAAGCTAGCGACCCGAAAATCGAGGCGGGGCCGAAGGCCTCGCCGAGTCTTACGATCCGACGTATGGGACGAGTCGGTGGCACCAACGGGGGTTTGGAAAACCCGGAAAAAGCCGGAAAACCGGGAAAAAGGCAATAAAAGGACACGTCTTACGTCCAAGGCCGCCACGATAAGACCGTGAAACGCACAGAAACAACGGAGTGGTCAGGCCGAAGGCCTGACCACTCCGCACACGATGATATATTTTTTGTTTTGGTAGGTCGCACGGCCCGCCCACAAATCGGGTTCAAAGCATAAAAAGTACGGTTTACTGTTGCGCAGAGGAAGAGGTTTTCAGCTCCCTGTGACCAGCCGTAAAAGCTAGAGAGACACGGGAGTCGAGGCGAGGCCGAAGGCCTCGCCGAGACACACGATCTGACATATTGGATGTGTTGCTAGCGCCAACAGTGGTCAGGAAAACATGGGAAATAGGGAAGGAGGCCAAAAAGGCCATGTCTCGCATTTGTGGCTGCCACGTTAAGGGCCTGAGGACGCACAAAAAAAACGGAGAGGTCAGGCCGAAGGCCTGACCTCTCCACACACAATGACGTATTGGTTGCTTCTTGGGGATTACAGGAGGGGCCACAAATCACGTCCAAAACATTAAAAGTGTGAAAAAATCTGGTTTCCAAGAATTTGCGATGAAACGCTTCACAGCACACACACGACTCTGATATCAAATCGTGCGGCTTGTCGTTACGCACGGTTTGACGTATGGCTCGGCTCGGCCGGATTTACGGTCCGCGCGCAATTAGCCAAAAAGCGTTTTCGGAACGCGTTTATATTTTCTAGCCCAAAATTGGA